>NW_013669161.1:94774-109543 GCF_000517525.1 Limulus polyphemus
AACTGCTGTAATCTCTCTTCTTGTTTGTTTTCTTTCTATTCCAACAACTGTTGTAATCTCTCTTGTTTATTTTGCTGTTCGAGCTGCCATTGTTGTAGGTTTTCTTGCCACTGCTGTAATCTTTCTTCTTGTTTCTTTTCTTTTTCCTCTAACAACTGCCTGTAATCTCTCTTCTTGTTTAATTTCTCGTTCTTCTTGTTTCTTTTCTTTTTTCTCTAACAACTGCCGTAATTTCTCTTCTTGTTTCTTTTCTTTTTCCTCTAACAACTGCTGTAATCTCTCTTCTTGTTTAATTTCTCGTTCTTCTTGTTTCTTTTCTTTTTTTCTAACAACTGCCGTAATTTCTCTTCTTGTTTCTTTTCTTTTTCCTCTAACAACTGCTGTAATCTCTCTTCTTGTTTAATTTCTCGTTCTTCTTGTTTCTTTTCTTGTTCTTCTTGTTTCTTTTGCTGTTCTTGTATTGCTGCCATCAAGTCTGCTATGCTGTAGTTTGATTTGCCGCTTCTCGTTTCCATTTTTTTTATCCCATTCCTGAAACCAATTTTTACGTCTCCGTTTGTTAATTAACTTTCCGTAACTTCGTTCCGACGAAACTTTAGCGACACAAGTCCTTACTTAATAAAACTGGTTTATTCTTTCCGAATATAACTTTACGATACACTTAATTGCAACAATCGCGCTAAAACAAACGCTATAACAACGAACGTGCTCAATAATACTCTCTGACTGCAGATCAAATACTCACTACCTACACACACATTATTGTCACGTTGTCACCCTCTTTTATATATATACCAGACTACCCTATATCTAGTAATCTCCCGACTATTCTCGAAGGTACAAGATATTTCCAGAAAGCAGGGGCGTGACACTAGTCACGTGACCTCGCTGACGCAACAATATCTTAAAGAATGTAAAAAAAAGTCATGTCGTTCACGCCATGTGTATAATAATATGCTCCGAAACTGTGTTTTAACAAAGTAGGTACAGGGTAAACAACATGATTTAATTTGGATAGATCTCTAGGATTATGAAAGTGATACTTGCTAGAAATGTTAGGTATGTAGACCATTAGTTTATGGTATGTCCCACCTTTGTTCTCTAGGGAGGAGTTCGTCTTCAGAAACTTCGAAGTTACAGTATGTATGTGCGTGTGGAGATGACGAGGCATCGTGGAAGATATGGAACACTAAATACTGGTCCAACTCAATCACAATCATGACCGTAATCTGTTGAGGATGAAATTCCAATCATGACGTGTGGCGTCAAAGATATATTCCCTTTGGATATTGGCATAGTGCCAACTGGTCCCTCAGCACGTGACTGATATTCCCAGTGTCACTCCAGAGCGTGGACAGTGGAATGCTGTACTTATTTCTTTGGTTTTCATAGTACCATCACATCCTTTCAATACTAAAAGGGTAGTATATATTTAATGCAACCAATTAAGACTGGGTTTCGGCTGACGAGAGCGATACACAAGAAACAGCTAACTAAGTGACAATACTGTAGGTTTTGTTTCAGATGGATAAAATATAACGTACAGGCAACAACTACTGATATATGGCTTACCATTTCGTCCCTAAATGAGCTACCATATGCCTCAGTGTTTTACAATAAAAACTAATATGTAACATGGAATTGGGGGATGAATACATGACTTATTTCTACAACTATTTCAGAAGTGATTAATACAGAAAAGATACTTTGATTAACAGACAGGTTTGCACACGTTAGTGCCCTAAATTTAGGTAATCATGCTTTGTTTGTTTCAGATATTTGCCCAAAGTTATACGAAAGCTATCTGCGTTATTCATCCGTAATTTTCAACTGACAGCCTGGAGGTAAGGCAACTAATTAACAGTGACAATCGTCAACCTTAGGGCTACTCTATCGAATAGTTGGATTTGAACGTAACTCTTATATCACCCTATGACTTCAGCGTGCAGAGTGCATCTTTTATTTATTTTGTGAGGTAAATGGCCACGATTGAGGACCCGCAGAACCACAGTGAGGCATACTAACCATTCAGCCACGCTCGATCCCATCGAAATTGTTTCTAAATTAGTTATAATAACTACACTGTATGATTTATATTATAAAGTACCATATAAATTTTGAGAAAAAGGAAGACTATTGTGGATGGAGGAATTTTAAACTTTTAAAGAAAGAAGCATTAAGCTTGTTTATTGTCAATACAGGATAACCTAAAATACTATAACCAAACAAGTGAAAAATTTAGATTTCAAACTGTTTAATATTTAAAATATTATTTGTTATTTATTTGAAACAATCAGAACTTTATTAAGAACTATACCTAATAACAAGTTGGGTCACCTTATACCCAAATAACAGCCACAGTACGATATGGCATAGAATGAACCAGGTGTTGGAAGGTGTCCTGAGGCATTTTTCCACATTCAATCATTAATATTGTATATTATTCATGGAAAGAGGTAGGAAGAGGATTGTGATGGCGAATTCATCTTTAAAGTTCATCCTACAGATACTCCATTGAATTAAGATCCGGGGATTGTGGTGGCTATGGGAGATGCTTAAGGTCTCCTTCATGATCCACAAACCAAGCACGTACAATTTGCGGTGGATGGGAGCATTGTTATCTTGAAAGCAGCAGTCCTCATCAGGGTACATATGAAATATGACTGGATGTACTTGTTCAGAAATGATGCTGAGGTCAGCTGTGTCATCCATTAGTTCCTCTAAAGGGACCAAAGGGCCCCAGGATATACCAGGAAAACATTCCTCATATAAGAGGGATCTTGTGATTCGTGTGGCTTTCTCCAATTCTCCCAGCTGCAAAAAAAGGGTAAAACATGAATTGAATCGTCGGATCACGTCCCTTTACAACAGTTCTCAGCAGTCCAACGTCTACGCTCCTTACACCACCAGAAGCATTTTCCTCTATGGTAATTGAGATTATTGGTTTATGCAATGATATCCTACCACCATAATCCATTCATTGTATCGTTCTTCGAAAGGTATTGCTGGTAAAAGGTGTGGATTGCTCTGCATTGAGTCTCTCTGTCAGTTGGTATATTGTCTAACTTCTTTCCTACTCCTTCTCTCACTAGACATTTGTGCCCATAATTCCTCTCGAAGCAAACATAATATTCAACTTTTTACTATTACTGAAAAACTCAAATGACTGATGTCTTGGAACAGTTTACCAACGAACTGTCTTGACTACTGTGACACCTGCTAAATGTGTACCCACTATAATTCCTCTTTTTTTAATGCTGCACTATTTTTGTTTTTCTCATATCTGTTAGACTGGTTGCAAATGTGCTTGTTACAGTCATTTAGAGTGCTGCAGGGATATATCATGTGATCAACCTAATTTGTATCTGTAGCTTAGTTAAGGACCAAGTCTGAAAATGTACTTAGATCCTGAAAATATAGTCTGCCAGAATATACATTCTTATCATTTTTCAATTTCATGGAACAGATCAGTTTTTGTCATTTAAATTCAAAGTAACAGGTAATATCGATTACCTGTTTATATAAATCGTGAATACCTTCTTAGCTTCAATGCGTTTTTAGAGGTTATCTGTTGGGAAAACTTTTCTATGTGTAGCGACTATGTTGAGACAGCCATTTTTGTACTCAATGTCTTTACGGGTTTTTGGTGATTGCGTATAATGTTTAATTTAAAGTAATATACCGACGATGATGAACCGATTACAACCCAATAGTTACCATACCGGACTGTGGGTCTGCGTATTCATCATTTGCATTCCGTTATCTCAAAGAATAAATAACTCGCGTTCTTCACTTTAGACCCGTGGATGCGTTATAAGGGTAACAGTTAAAACCCACTATTCGGTCAGAGAATACTAGTCTCAGAGTTGACAGTGGGTTCTGTTGGCTAGCTGTCTTCCGTCTAGTCTATCACTAGAGGCTAGCATAGATAACTCTCGAGTAGTTTCTGTGTGAATATCCGAAACAAACAAACAGTCTCAATGTCTGAATTATACAGCTACTGTTACCTCGTTCTGTTGGAATACTCGCCAGACTTTGCCCAATAATTAAAAATTATCTTAATAATACTACAATATGTTACATTGATAGAATAAATAACACGTTCTCGAAAAACGCTCTTAACTGAAAGACTGCCAAATTTCGTGAAGATATACCCAATATATAGAGAGTTATAAGTATTAAACTTATATCAACTTTAAACGAGTACAAAAGGGCACGTGACTCGGTCAAATTGACCGATCCCGTGTTGAGAGAGTTTTAATACTTCTTAGGATCTGAATTTTAAAACCAGTCTTTATTTTTCGTTACATCTATAAATGAAAATATGATGAAATATTAAAATCCCTATTATAAACATTAACATATCATACATATATCAAGTAGCAACTTAATTAAAAAGTTTTCCAAGGAAGAGTCATAACAAAGTTCTTATCTATCTTGACACTACTACGAAAACTAAAACACACTTACTTATATAGCAGAATGTTGATTTTTATTCTGACTTCATTTCCATGGAAATAAACCATTATTTAGTAAGTACTGCATGGAGCGATATAAATTGTTTATGTTTGATAATATTTTGTGCCTAAATCTTATAAACTAATTTTCCAAATGTGTCTTGCAATATATTAAATATTTTAATAGCCTTTATAATAATTTATGTTAATCAGTGTATTGTACTGGCTTACTTCAGTCTTGTAGTTATCTTATGATCTAATCTTGTAAACATAACTTTAGCAGCAAATATATAGTTAGCTGACGATCACAATCTACGTGTTTAATACTAAATATCATTCTAAATATCCTAAACACCATACACTTGTACCTGGTACTCTCACTCAGAGTAAGGTTCTAGGCTATACTCTCCGTCCTCTCTCTTCCCCAACGTTTTATTGCAGACAGCGCACCGTGTGTCAACAATATCTTTAATAAATAAACCTTTGGCTTATGATATTCAAAATATGTGCAAGAAAGCCAAGAGTGTGTAGTGTTAGCTCGGTATCTCGTATTAACTTACAATTAGTCAATGCTTTCACACTGTCACGATTTCCTCAGTCAGTGTTTACTCTTGTACTGGTAATACTAGGAAACATGCACTGTTACGTTTTATGGTGACGACAAACCGTACAATGTGTAATTTTGTCATATTTTATTCTTAAAATTCAGAAATTTGAAGGCAGTATATGTTTGCGTTAATCGAACCCTAAATCTAACCAAATATCTATTCTAAGTTGTAATAATACCCTTAGTTTAGTGACATTAAGAACCGGTGATAAATGCACTGATATTTAATCAAATACTTACGAAGACATTATTATTATAGTGAATAAACCTATATGGGGCACGCTAGTAGGTGTCATATTAAGCCCTTAGAGCTAATCGCTGAGCTACTGGGAGCTTAAGAAGGTTGCAAAATCTGAAAATTAATTTTTCAATACATCTTAAAATACTCGGCTAATATATAGTACAAGGACTCCTTTTTTTTGACAGAAGTACATAATTGGCCATCTGCGCTGTGTCCACTGTGAGATATCAAACCCCGGATTTTAGCGTTAAAAAGCCCTTAAGCTTACCCCTGAGATATCGAGGAACAATTTATTCACTAAACATGTTTTAAGCTATAACAATGCTTTAATATTAAAACCGGTTTTTGGTTAGCTGGTCAAAATGACGGAATATAATGTTCCACTGTATTAAAAAACCTTGTGTATAAGAACATCATTCGTGAATGTGACTAGACAGTATATATATACTTTAATGTTATTAACTGATTACTATAACACACTGGTAAAAGGTAGAATATTTCCGTATTATGTTTTGATAGCAAAATCGAAGCTCCAGATTTAACGTTTCACTAACTGATAACTTTATTTCATAATAAGAAGTTTCTTATAGCTCTAGCTTCAATAACAATAAACCTCAACCTGCTCTAAGAAACCTAACGTTTATCTTACTCTAATGAATAGCACTATGTTTTTGTAATAAAACCGAAATAAACATAACGTCTTTATTTACACACAAAATGTAATCATTTAAATTGAAACTCAAAGCCATGTGAGAGGATAAATGGAAAGCATTTATTAATTTTGAGTCACCATAAGCTAGGTGTTCGAATTTGATACTATCATGTACAAAATTCTAAACTTTTTTGTTTCCTGAATAAACCTAGTTTTAGCACATCCTAAAATTTACTTTTCGTAACATAATTCTTTGCCCATTGAGTTTGATTTTACTTGTAGTAGCATTTTTATACTTCGTGTTTGATATTTCAGTACAGAACTAATAAGTTTTAATTCACTCTGTCAGTATACACTGTCCGTGATTATAAATTTGAGCATTTCGGCAAAGTTATTGTAAACAATATTGTAGTTATGTTGTTTGAAAATCAAAACCACGTCGACAATTATCAGAAAAATTACGCAGTTCTAGTTTTACCTTAATGATATGTAAAATAAATATCGTACACCATTTAATTCCACAGAGCTTACTTTCATTATTATTT
Source organism: Limulus polyphemus (assembly GCF_000517525.1). Taxonomy (NCBI): domain Eukaryota; kingdom Metazoa; phylum Arthropoda; class Merostomata; order Xiphosura; family Limulidae; genus Limulus; species Limulus polyphemus. Next base: position 101,277 of record NW_013669161.1, read on the forward strand.
TTTGATAATATGACCGTAGTAATTTTGAGTAATATACTGATATACTCACATAATGAAAAAAATATTCATTTTTTATTTCGTTTAGAATAGTAATTGAGTCATGAATTCTGAAATTATTTGAAATACCATGTATACCAAAAATTTGGAATCGGAAATACAAATCGTCTCTAAGTAATATCTACAAGATTTATATAATACGAAGTCTTGCCAAAAATTAATCTCTAATCTGTTTCATTTTACCCAATAAATATAATAGTTATCTGGTTACATCATCACAAAATCAATAGAACAGTGATGTTTCATTACACGTTAAATAATCATTTTTCCCTACTACCTAAAGTTACGTCCATCTTTGTTATTAATGAAAAAGTAATCTAGGACTAATAAGTCTCAATTTGTTAAAGATCGTTTGGTTATAAAAGGCATTGGCTTAAGTTGAAAGGCATACTGAAATAGCGGATTAATAAATATTAAAAAATATATTATATTAAAGTGAAGACATGATAAAATGTGAATGATTAATAGACCTACATTACAACCTTACTTCAAAGTAAGAGTTATGGTCATGTGAAAGAATGCCAGTTGTAGTTGGTGTGTTTAACACATTACAATGACGTTTTACCTTAAGAAATAATGCCAGTTGTAGTTGGTGTGTTTAACATATTACAATGACGTTTTACCTTAAGAAAGAATGCCAGTTGTAGTTGGTGTGTTTAACACATTACAATGACGTTTTACCTCAAGAAAGAATGCCAGTTGTAGTTGATGTGTTTAACACATTACAATGACGTTTTACCTTAAGAAAGAATGCCAGTTGTAGTTGGTGTGTTTAACACATTACAATGACGTTTTACCTCAAGAAAGAATGCCAGTTGTAGTTGGTGTGTTTAACACATTACAATGACGTTTTACCTCAAGAAAGAATGTCATACGATCATTTGGTTAGGGTAAATGATAACTCGAGACTGTGTGTATGTGTATTTTTTTATAGTAAAGCCACATCGGGCCATCTGCTGTGTCCACCGAGGGGAATCAAATCCCTGATTTTAGCGTTGTAAATCAGGAAGACTTACTGCTGTCCCACCTGGGGACAACTCGAGACAGAGTAGCATTGGTAATTACAATTGTTTTGGTAAAGTGAACAATAAATAATCAAAAAGTGTCATTGATAATTTGTAGTTATATATTGCTCATCCAAAATAAGTTCTTTCAGTTTCTCATAATTGTTGAAATACATTTCGTACACTAGGCAACATGTTTCCCTCCAACAGAATTGTTTCTTACAATACTAATCTTACATCTTATAATACTAATCTTACATCTTACAATAATAATCTCACAACTTACAATACCAATCTTACATCTTACAATACTACTCTTTTATCTTACAATACTAATCTTACATCTAGAAGTATATTATCGTCCGTCTTCTTAGTGCAGTTGTGAATTTCATTTTCTTCTGATGAGAAAACCTTTTTCACTCCAAGGAGTTATTAGAGACTGAAGAAAAATAAGGCATGAAGTTTATTTATATATTTGACAAATGTTGTTTTTAGTAATATATATTTTCATTCTTGTACGCGTGTATCTTTTATTATAGTTTATTTATATCTAAATGTTTCATTGTCCAACCTCAAGTTGAGCTGATCATTTTCCTTCGTTATATATTCTTGTTCATATTCATCATAAAAGTCTTAAACGTGGGTCATAGGCAGGATTAATAAACATAATTCAGTCGATGTTTAGAACTTTAATGATATTGCAGCATATCTTATTAGATGCTGGAGTATAATTGCAAATATAGTTCGACATATATTAGGCCCAGTTATCACCCGGAACCTAGATTTTCAAATCGTCGTGAACATTCTACTACTATTAAAATACACAAGTTTGGCAAAGTAAAATGTGAAGTGAGGACATTAAGCTGTAATCAAGTTAATTTATGTATTACCACTTACTCTTAGTAAAAATGGATATTCTCCTACAATTGATTATGTTTTTGTTTCATTATTCTACTAGACTATATAATGATAAAAGCTATGAAAAAACAAGAACAGAAATTATAATACTTAGCATCTTACACTACATATTACATCTTACAACCTACTTACTCACCTATGCCTTAGAAAAGGCAGGATTGTTCCAAGAAGAAGTCAGAAAGAATGGAGTTGAATCATTTTAGGGACAGGTAGATTTAGGAAAACAAAGTTGAAAACAATGAGATTAAAGAATTTAAGATCAAGTTCCTTTGTCTGCGATATCACAGGACATTATATTTGGAACGTAATAGCTAGTAGTGTTGTGGTAGCAGACAACGTCTTTTTTTATATATGACTCAAATCTTATTCCTTTCAAGAGCTTTATATAACATATTAGACAAGCCGTTATTCGACTCAGCATCTAAAACACAGAGAATTCAGTTAAAATGTTCAATTGACATACGTGAGAAATTAAAACATAAGAGAGACTTGTCACAAACTCCCACAAACATTTCGGAAGTTATATGTTAATAGACTTTTCAATGATGAGAGCACATCCGTTTTTCTATATATAATGGTGTAAGATGTAATAAACATGCCATTATCTAAGCCTGCCTAATTTTGAGCCATTTTGGTTAACGTATGATAAACGAGGAGGCGCTCAAGTGTTGCCACATTTATCTGGCATTCATAACATAAGACCAGGAAAACCAAAGAATACTGTTTATAAATCTTGCACTATTGGTATAGAAAAGGCAGGATTGTTCCAAGAACAAGTCAGAAAGAATGGGACTGAATCATTTTAGGGACAGATAGATTTAGGAAAACAAAGTTGAAAACAATGAGATTAAAGAATTTAAGATCAAATTCCTTTGTCTGCGATATCACAGGACATTATATTTGGAACTTAAATAAACAAATTCCACGAAAATGTATTTTTTTTAATTATCCTAGTGTTTGCCTATATTTCAGTATACTACCTAATGAGTAAATGAATAAATATTAAGAATATAGTTATTCTCTCTGTTATGAGTATAACTCTGGATGATTAGGAAGAGTTAATTTTTTGAAACAATTATCATACCTTACTTTTGTTATACTTCAACAAAATCTCAGTTAATTTCAATTTTCTTTCATTAAAAAGTCAACATGGCGACTTTAAGTCCGAGTGCAACTTCAATAGTTTCACTCACTTAACAAAGACAAATATTTACGAATAGTGCTTCACTTTTGAGATAGATGATCCAATTTGAATACAACTCTAAAATGTTTCCAAACTATCTATAGAATTAAAAGAGTAACGTGGGGGGGGGGGGCGTCTTCAACTTCATTAAACTACGCAAAAATGAAACTAGGAGTCCGGACGTACGGACAACGTCTCCATGTGCGTAATTGAGGGGTGGGAGTAGATAGTACTATGCATCGCAAAGGAAAAGGTATTTGGGGAATAGATCGGTCATCCTTCAGAGCCCCATCACAGACGGCAGTGTTTATGTGTTAAGGTTTTGTGTGTGAATATTTTCATTTGTTTATAGACATTTAGAGTACCGGTGCCGCCACCCTAACAAGTTTTTATACTTCTCCCCTATACCCATATTTTGAAAGCGTAGCTAGATTTGGCGTCTCTTACTAAATAAGTCGATCGGTTTATCACGATTTAGTACACCATTCGGTTCAAAGTGTTATTTGTACTGTAGATGTTTGTTGGATATTACGTGTTTTGGAATAGATTTAACCCACTTAGGTTCAACCTCGCAGTTATTGAGACGCCCTGCACGGCCATCAGATTCGTTCAGAACTCTACGTACCTAACCTGTCACGTGAGGAGTATAAGCAGATCACTTAACTGTTTTCATTACGTTAGAGACACAGCACTGTTTTTACATTTTGTAAACTTTTTCATTCAAATACAAAATACCACAACCAATAACAAAACGTTTCGAGGGCAAAACACAATTAGTGTTATATTCCCACTTTTCGTTTTCAAGCATTACAGAATGCTAAATATTTATCCATTTTTGGCAAAAAAATGAATGTGTAAAAACCCATAAGGCTAATCACATCGCCTCATTTAAAGTGCTGTTAGTCTGCTTTACCAATACTGACGTGAGTGACTTGAGATATAAAAATATACAGTGTAAGTTTAATAACCAGCCTGTTAATATTCTAGTATCCGTAACACTACAGCACCTTCACCAACATTTACGTGAGTGACTTGAGGTATACAAATATACAGTGTAAGTTTAACAACCAGCCTGTTAATCTTCTAGTATCCGTAACACTACAGCACCTTCACCAACATTTACGTGAGTGACTTGAGGTATACAAATATATAGTGTAAGTTTAACAACCAGCCTGTTAATCTTCTAGTATCTGTAACACGACAGCACCTTCACCAATATTTACGTGAGTGACTTGAGGTATACAAATATACAGTGTAAGTTTAACAACCAGCCTGTTAATCTTCTAGTAGCCGTAACACTACAGCACCTTCACCAACATTTACGTGAGTGACTTGAGGTATACAAATATACAGTGTAAGTTTAACAACCAGCCTGTTAATTTTCTAGTATCCGTAATTTTGCCAACATCGGCAAATGTTTTGCACGTTTACTGACTATATGAAGAATGAGGTAGTATCTATACATATATAGTGAGTATTTATATATATATATACACTTTTTAATCTTATCTTCACAATCAGTTGCATTCTGTGTCTTTTAAACTTGCATTCAGGTACGTCAGCTTATAGCTTTTATAATACATTTTAAAAAAAATTGATGTTGTATAACAAAATAATTTATAATCTTGAGTAATCTATTCACGTGCGCACGATTTTGCTAAATATATCCTATCCTGGAGTTGCAATTATTATATGTCTATATTCTAAAGGTATTAAAAAACGTATGCGGAAGTTTATTATCTATGTGGTCTTTGTCCTCAGAACATGCCTTTAAATGCAATGCTTTCTAAGTACCCATAGACACGTAGCATTCTGAAGGGAAAAAAAAGAGCAGCAAAGTTGTAGATAATGATCAAGTCAAACTGGTTCAGAACTAACTCAGTTTCTGTAACGGACTTGTTTTGTTTATCATTTCAAGGTTCTAACAAAATTCAGGTTCATATTTTTCATTCGTAACTCGACCCCTGAGAAACAAAATTTATATGTTTTACTTGTTGTGCCTTATACAAATTTACAACTCGCCTACGATATTCTGTTTGCATAAAGTCTGTCTGCTATCAACCAACAGCTTTCTTTTCCTTAAAATAAACCACAACATTACCTGAAGTTACGGTTATACATTAGTGTTTGTGTTTTCAAGCGCCTTAACTAGAACTAATTTTGAAATAAGTATTAAAATTAAATAATTAAGCTTTCTCATTAGTCTTACCGCTTATGAATTGGGTAAAAAACAACAATAAATACTTTCAAACACATAAACAATGTATAGCTTCAACTATGTTGGGAGAGTTTCACATTGTTTCATTTCGAGTTTTTTATTAATTAAATTATGACTAAACATATACACACCGTGTAACAGTGGGATTAAGAAATAGTCTCTAATAAATAGATAATAAAAACAAAAATATAGTTTCATTGTGCAATATTTCTTGTTCAAGTGAAACCATGTGATAGCAGTTGCAGTAGAATGTTCGAAATATATGTTTATGTATTGTAGCATGTTATACTTTTGTCTGATAAATCGTTTCCTCTGACAACTTTTAATGCATTTTCTTGCTATGCTGTGTAATTCTTACTAAGCTTTTTAATGAATTTATGTGTGAGAAGTTTGAGAGTTAAGCACGGTCACTTGATAGAATGGTGTAAACTTTAGTTAAGCCTTGCCTTCTGGAATATTCGAAGTGTAAATGTTGTTGTAGTTTCCAAAGTAAGAATCTTCTCTTATTGTTAAGACTTTATAAGTAAATTTTTCAAGAAAGTTTGAAATGTGGTGCTTCGACTAGATTTAATGGACAATAGAGGTTGGATAACCCGTAACAAAGTTAATCTGTTAAACAGTCCTCGTAAATCTTGGGAATGGATAACTATTTAGTATATTAACTTACTGAGCTACAATTGTACAATATCATATTAGCTTCGTATATTCGTGTTAGACAGCCAAGATGGGAATAGACTTTGCCTGACTCATCCATGTTTTGAATTATTGTTTTATTATTTTTTATATGCAGGGAGGCGTCCATTACCAGTGTATATATTTTTTTTCGATTTAGGAACTATTGCAAGAGTGTAAAATACAATAAAGTTTTAAACTTTATTTATTAATACTTTCCTGAGTCATACGTCAGTTTCGAAAGATTTTAGTGAAGGTTCAATATAGAACACATGGATGAGACTGATACTCAAAATGGATACATTTCAGAGAAGTCGAAAAGAGAATAAACATTGTGATACACTGTATGAAAGATCAGAAAAGAAAAGTGATGAAGAAGGCTACAATTTTAAGAAGTGTTAGAAGAAAGAGGCATAAATATTTAAGAACTTCCCCTAAAAATAATTATCAGTTAATTTTTTTTAAAAACTTTGTGGTAAGGAAGAGGTGGAATATCATAAATAATTATGCAGCTGTCTAATAGACTAAGCTATGAAAGTGGCCAATGCTACTGCTTCACTTCCACACAATCAACAAGATGTTGCCAATTGATATAAAAATACGAAAAGTGTTCAGAAGAAATAAACGAATTTTGTATACCAATAACACCAGCTTACAGCTAAATACAGGTGCAACAGTAATGTTGAAGATATGTGCAATCAGACGTTATTTGTCAACATTGTGGTCGTTAAATATCATGCTCTTCTTTCATAATTTTGTGAACTTTGTCATATCATTTCAGTAAAATGTAAATCTGGTTTTACGAATCCGATTGCGTACAGCTGCTTTAGTTAGTTTTCTGTAACCGTTGTTCAAGCAGACCTTGGGGCGTACAGCTGCTTTAGTTAGTTTTCTGTAACCGTTGTTCAAGAGACCTTAGGGGGGTAAAGAAAGATGGAAATGAAACGGTGCTAAGTTTAAAATGGAGGGAGAATGTCCATTCGATTTTATCAATTGCAGTAATTACACGACCAGACGTCATCATCATTACGTTGCAGAAGAAAAGCTAACAACGGATGGACATTGAAAAATTAACAGAATCGTTCGTTGACCGTAATTTACTCATATTCCATTTCTTTCTGAACACTTCACGTGAATTCCAACTGACGTTAAAGACGAGGATATGTGGGCGGGGAGAAACCATACCAAAAATTAAACTCCAGTTAATCTACTGTAGATGAAGTTATGTAGTGGTTTAAAGACCAAATGTATCAAACTCCAGTTAATCTACTGTAGATGAAGCTGTGTAGTGATTTAAAGACTAAATGTATCAAACTCCAGTTAATCTACTGTAGATGAAGCTGTGTAGTGATTTAAAGACCAAATGTATCAAACTCCAGTTAATCTACTATAGATGAAGTTATGTAGTGATTTAAAGACCAAATGTATCAAACTCCAGTTAATCTACTGTAGATGAAGCTGTGTAGTGATTTAAAGACTAAATATATCAAACTCCAGTTAATCTACTATAGATGAAGCTATGTGATTGAAAGACCAAATGTCACGAATGGAGTTCTAAACTTGTGTTCAGAAGGTGGTCTAATACCAGTAACAAGATATCAAATAGGTGGCACACTATTGTTAAGCAAGTGGTATAATACTAGTTATAAGATATAAAGTAGGTGGCACACTATTGTTAAGCAAGTGGTGTAATACCAGTAACAAGATATAAAATAGGTGGCACACTATTGTTAAGCAAGTGGTATAATACTAGTTATAAGATATAAAGTAGGTGGCACACTATTCTATACGGTGAAATAAAGCCTTTCACCCAAACAAAATTCCAGCGAAAATCTCAGACTAGTCTGTGTATTGACCAATATGTTAAATTTTCCAAATGAACCAACAACCAGAAACTATGGAAATGAATGAGTAAGCAAATTCTAGAAAACCTAATTTCACTTGAATGTCTTATAGAAAAGCATGGTGTGGTGAAATAACAAGATATGATAAATGGTATTCCATTTAAACTATCAAACACAAACAGGTAGATTTGGGTTAGCCTTAATAACCAAGCTTTATCACTTACAGAATATTTAAGTGACACAAAAATATCATACATGAGGCTAAGACAACGTGTAATCATATTCTACACACACACAGACACAGACAAATAGAAGAATCGCCTAGAAAAATCCAGTGTAGTAAGTAAATGAGTGACCAAAGAACAAACGTT
>NW_013669161.1:109926-114463 GCF_000517525.1 Limulus polyphemus
AAAAAAAGTGATCAAATATTACAAACTGACCCTCAAGGACTGTTGGACGTGGCTATGAAAATGAGTGACCGAATGCTCCGAAAATAATTTTCATCTTCTAGACGAAAATACGGAGTAAAAAAGTATATGTATATCAAATATCACGATAAGTAAATTTCAAATAACTTTATATGCAATACAACAGGAATAAGCTAGTATAAAAAAAACAAAAATGAAGCAGTATACTAGCACCAACAGTAAGATTTGGTATAGGTGACAGACTAGGTTTTCTAAAAACAAATCTGTAAAAAATTATTATTAATTTGAAACAAACTAGAAATTCAGTTAAATTAACAAAGAAACTAAACACAGTTTTAAATAAAATTTTGTATTTAGTAAAACAATTTTTAACTCTTATACTGTAATGTTATGAAATTTATAGTTTGAGTCCTACAGCTGTTTTGGAAGAGAATATATTATGATCTTGTGATTGGCCCTTGTATCTATATATATATATTATGATCTTGTGATTGGCCCTTGTATATATATATATATATTATGATCTTGCGATTGGCCCTTATCTTACAATAAAATTTGAGCGGTTTAACGCTTTATAAAACAAATACTCAAAATTTTAGGTCTTCAAAAGCTATAACGTTTTAGGTTGTGAATTTTTATATATGTATGTTTAATGAGATATGAAACGAAATAAAACCAAACAGGTTTGAAATAAAATAATGCAGTTGGAAATTGAACAATGAGACAAAACAAACTATATCAAACTATAGTACTTCCGTATTATAACATCGTTCTTATGTGTTAAGCGTAACTTAATCGTCTGATCTGTTGTTGTTGTTTTTCGTTTCTTAGTACAAAGCTATACAATAGGCTATCTGCAGTCTGTCCGCCACGTGAAATCAAATCTCAGATTTTTTGTGTTGTATTACCGTAAAATCACCGCTGACCTGATGTAACCTTGTGGTTAATTCAAGTGTTCAACAGATACCCTACCACTATATATATATGGTCTATAAATGACTGTTAAATGTTATGTTCGTTTCCCTATCAAATAATGAGATAGAATTGGGTGTTATCGAAGAAATGTATCATGGGTATAAAAGTAATTCATAAATATATATACTGTATATATATATATCGATTTTAGTTGTTTTACAAAACTTGGTTAACTTAACCCATCAGTTAAGAGATTCTATATGCTTGACGCACACTGATTATTCAGCCTGATTTATACACTGTAAAATCTCTTATTACGACTGTAGCTATGTTTAGTTACGTCTTCGCTGCCTAAATCCACAAGCTTGACTGATGCCATGGACGAAAAATGCATTTCAAGCTTGTCTGTTTTCTACATACAGCCTCTTTACGAATGTTACAAACAAATATAATATTTAGAAACATAAATGTGAAGCCCACTCTGTCATTCGATTTACAGCTTGTTACTGAGTTATACTGGTTTCAGGGAATTCCACCTTTTATCATTAACCTTGGAGAAGGATAAATCGAAAGAATAAGACCATGCTTCTTAGAGTGGTGGAGTGTATATTATAGATATAATTCTTTATTCAACATGGCTTCTCACACTGAGCCAAAACTCACGTCGCCACGGCAACTGGTTGACAAAGTAAATGTAATTAAGCCTATACATGGACGCCAAGAAGAGGGGCTGTCGGGTGCAAACGGCTCTAGGTTTGAACCTCAACTTAATTGTGATGTTCACGGAAAATTAAATCTACTGCTGCAAAAAACTGCCAGTTGTAGGGTTACAATTTTATATTCAAAACCTCTTTCGTTTGCTAATGTGTTTCTTCAGTGTGACATGAGTCTTCTATGAACCATTTACTGGATTTCCACTGATTCACGGCTTACTTTGGCCTACATTTGTCAGTGATTTCAGAAGTGACTTCCCACTTATAAAATTCTGGCGACACCTATATAGTATCTAACAACTACAATTTGGTATTTTGAGAAGCAGTTATGAGACTGTTGATCTTATTTCTGTCTAGTTTCAGCCAAACGTAATTATAAAGACAAACAGTAATAACAAAAATGTACAGTCGATATGACAAATCACGTTTTCATGTATCAGGAACACGAAGGTTACGACTTCAACCTGATGCTCAGGTCACAAAGATGACAAGCATAAAAGTACAACTACAATAGTGTTTTGAAGCTCTATGTAAGCATTACGTATATATCTCTATATATATGTATACATATAGTGTTAGCTATATACCAGTAATAACAAACATAATTTAAGCAGATGGAAAATAAAGGTTAAATATATGGCATTAAGGCAACAACAAGGAGTTCCCAGCAGAAGATGATTGTTTAATCATTAGATATCACGATTAATTATCTTCAGCGTTAAGCTAAGTTTCTTTCCTTCTGCAATACACTTTTCATTTACTTGCTGTTGTTAAGAATTAAGAATGGGTATATTTTTATCTTGTGGCTATTTTCAGTGTATAAATTCAAGTAAGTGGAAGATTTATTACTTTTTGTAACTTCATACTCTATGTATTAATTAAGTATTTGTGGATTAACTCAAATTAAGGAAAGCCAACTTCCCGAAAGCTCTCGGGTTATTGTTTTTATCGTATGTACAACTACAGCAATATGTAAGAAACATTATCCGTAGATAGAAAATAAAAGTAACTCTTTTATGTAATATAATTTACATCAAATAATTTTAACTAGTTATTAGTACTATCTATCATGTTTAAATACATATGGGTATATAAATACATATAAATGCACCTATATGTGCATACAGCGCACGTGAACTACCTGTACGTCTACAAATGTTTTGCTCATTTCGTTCGTCTCCCGTAGCAACAACGCATGCACACACATTTGATTGGCTTTATAGTCTTACCTTGATTAAAGCTTTGTTTCTGTCTGTTGGTTGCCTTAGCTGTGCTTTGCCTTAAAACTACTGTTCGTATATTATGTATAGGAAATTAAGTCCCGTATATATTTTTTTGAAAACACTTAAAACAGTACGCGACTGAGAAAGGGACTCACAAGATCAGTCTAAGCTGTAGAAGTGCATCTGGTGAAAGCTACGTGAACGTTTGTTAAAGAATACAGATGCGGAACATGTTTTATCTACGTGGTTCTCGGCATAATATACCTAGAGTTGATAGGAGTACTGGAATCAGCTTAACGTGTACACTGTTGATACTGCACGACTCCGTGATCAAAAGAAAAAAATAGCACTGAAAGTACTATACTCTAGTGACGAGAAAATGTACTACAAACAGAATTCGATCTAACTTTCACGAATTCTTAAACTGTTTTAATCCGCGTGTCTCTAACTTGTTATAATACCATGAAATGTAACAGAATTTATCACTGGGCGCTAAAGGCGCGTGCCAAGGGCCCAAACTCTAAATTTAAAATGTTCATATGCATGTTTCATAACATGCATAAAACATATATGATTTTATTATTTTTATTGTTCATTTATTACACAAAAAACAATGTATATACATTAACAACAAAGTATGTGACTTAGATTTCGCCAGCCCCCAGTGGCACAGCGGTATATCTTCGGACTTAGAACTCTAGAAACCGGGTTTCGATACCACAAAGCAGTTTATATCACTAGACCTCAACCCTTTCACTTCTGATAATTGACTTGTCATTCATTGAAACATCTTAGTACTGCTTATTTTCTATTCCCTATACCCAATGTAAGAGCACCCTTTGGGCAACTTAAAAATTAAATATATTTGAAAGAACAGAATTTTGTATTTCCACCATTTAAATAATTCAAAACTTATTTTTACATTTCAATAATTCACATACAATACTAGACTTACCAACCCTCTCGGATTCACCGGGAGTATATATTCTCCCGGCTCCCGGAAGGCTTGCCAAATATCCCGGATTCTCTACAAAAGATTTTCCTTGCAAGTCAAAATACTTTCGTGTACCATGAAATAAATAACTAAACAGTAGCAGAAAAAAATGTATTATTTAGTTAAGCTGAAATGATTTTTTTAAATTCTAGTACACATAGTGAAAATAAACATGAATTTAAATTAATATTTCTTATAAAAAATTAGAATGTTTAATTTGACATTTTTATAAATACTTTTTAAAACAAAAGCTTGTCATTATTTTAGAAATAGTTTTCTTTAAATACATAAATCGTTATTAACCTATCCTTTCATATTATTACATGTCTCCAATGTTTAAATACTGTATAAGAATTGTGAAAATGTAAAGATTTATCTACATTTATCTACCGGAATTATATTTCAAAAAGTTAGCAAGCTTATACAACACACCCAAGCAGCGTCGTTATGCAGCAATCTTATACAACACACCCAAGCAGCGTCGTTATGCAGCAAGCTTATACAACACACCCAAGCAGCGTCGTTATGCAGCAAGCTTATACAACACACACAAACAGCGTCGTTATGCAGCAAGCTTATACAACACACACAAACAGCGTCGTTATGCAGCAAGCTTATACAACACACCCAAGCAGGAAGGAAATTTAACAAATATAGATATTTAATTATTTTTT
>NW_013669161.1:115463-121739 GCF_000517525.1 Limulus polyphemus
AGCAAGCTTATACAACACACACAAGCAGCGTCGTTATGCAGCAAGCTTATACAACACACACAAGCAGCGTCGTTATGCAGCAAGCTTATACAACGCACACAAGCAGCGTCGTTATGCAGCAAGCTTATACAACACACACGAGTAGCGTCGTTATGCGCGGGAAGGGCATCAGACTTTAGCTTGCAACCACAAGTTGCACTGTACAGTTTGTTCTTTTGCCTTGACAAATGATGTCCACTTAACTAGCATCCGCAACTGGAAATAGTTGCTGCAAGTGCCTTACTCACCTTCCATATCTAAAAGCTGCTTCCCAATCAATGATAGTTTTTATAAATATTCCATGTTTCTCAAGCCCAGCATCAACTCCAACTCCCGTTCCTATAATACTCAAGCCCAAATCTTCAGAACCTAGACAACAGTAAGTAAAACCACTGAGTTTAATAATCCAAAGTTCTTTAGTGCAGCATCAACTCCAGCACCCATTCCTATGATAATAAAACCTTCAGGTCAATAGTAAGTAAAACCACTGAGTATAATATTCCAAAGTTCTTTAGTGCAGCATCAACTCCAGCACCCTATGATACTAAAACCTTCAGGTCAACAGTATGTAAAACCACTAAGTATAATATTCCAAGGTTCTCTAGGAAGGTTTGTTTGAATTTATGCACAAAGCTACAAAATGGGCTATCTGTGCTCTGCCCACCACGGGTATCGAAACCCGGTTTCTGGCGTTATAAGTCCACAGACATTCCGCTGTGCCACTGGGGGGGGGGCTCTAGGATAGAAATTTAACAAATATAGATATTTAATTATTTTTCAAAATGAAAGAGTTTTTCTTTTTCTTTTAACTTCACATTGTGCAGCAAGAAAAATGAAAAGGTGGTGCACTAGTGTGGTACAATTCTCGTTTCCTAGAACACAATGCAGCCGGATATAAAGGAATTAACCCATTTGAGAAAACAACCAACGAAGAAGATGGTGATGAATCTTTTTGGAGTTACTCCTGTGAAATCTCACATTTCCGAAAATTTAGAGGAAGTTGTGCTAAATATCTTGGAAGTATTAAAGCTGGACATTGCAAAGATAATGATAATGCTTCAAGTATGGCTGGGAAATATTTGGAACTTCAAGCAAGAATTAAAAAGGAAGCAGCATCAGCCTTATTTATACCTTGTGTTTGTCATTCGTTAAATCTAGTCGGCAACTGTGCAGCAAAATCATGTTCTGAAGCGATATTATTTTTTTAATTTTGTACAAAACTTGTTTGTATTTTTCTCTGCTTCTACACAAAGATGGAACATTCTTACGAATTGTCTAGGGAAGAATACAACATGAAAAAAGTATACAAAACCAGATGGTCTTCAAAATCAGACGCTGTATATTCTCTTGAAAACAATTTTTGCAATATCAATGAAGCGCTTTTGAAAATAAATAAATATCCTGCATTAAAAGGAATAGAAACTACGTCTTTAATTAAAAAGTTGGACGATTATGAAACAAAACTAATGATTTCATGTTGGTCACAAGATATTACAACAAGTAAATATATCATTACAATACCTAAAGTTGAATATTTTAAAGATAGAAACATTATTAAAATAATTGAAAGAATTCATTCTTGAATTAAGAAATGATTTTGAATCAATTGAAAATGAAGCAAGTAATTTATCCACCACTGGTTACAAAATATTTTACCAAGAAACAAGCAGGCGAAAAAAACTGAAAGTATTCTTTGATGAAAATACTAATCAATGAATTATTGTTAACAGGAAGAGATCACTTCATTTCTCATGTTTTCTTGGTAATTTGTGATCGACTAGTTACCGAAGTTGACAAAAGAATTGAAAGTTACAATGATGTTATTAAACATTTTAAAATATTCTTTGATTTCACAATGTATAACAAAGGAAAACATGAGTGTTTGAAATTATTCATTTAATTTATATCTGAGTGATATAGACACTGGGTAATTTTAAGAAGAAACAGCACATTCTTCTTTTAATTTTGCAAAGAAGAAAATGTTTGTTGCCCGAGTGACTTGTATAATTTATTATCGAATGGATTGCATTCGACATACCCAAACGTAAAAACTGTGCTGCGAATTTTTTAAACTCTCCCTATTGTTAATGCTATGGGTGAAAGGTCATTTTCTTTGTTTAAATAAGTGAAGAACTGAACACAATATCCAAGGATCGTTTACCTTCTCTTTCACTTCTGAACATAGAAAATGAAGAATTAGAATATAAGAATTACGAATAAATTATTGACCAGTCTGCAGTTGAAAAAGTCAGGAAAGTTTTGATATGACGTAGGTATTTATTGTTCATTTGTTTGAGTTTATATTATTTTGAAGTAGTAACTAGTGTTGCATTACATATATGTGAATTATCTAAATGATTATGCCAAGGGTATTGCTAAAGATAGGGTCCCAAACTTGAGGTTGCGCCTAGGGCCCCAGAATAGCTAGATCGGTGACTGGACAGACTGTGTGTCCTGTTTTGAATTCCGACAAACTTTTAAGGTAATTTCTTCCATGTAAAACATTATAATATTTTACAATGCATATAATATTTTATGGTTTTAATAATTATGTGTCTTTATACAGAAAGTTATTTGCTAGTTTGCAGAAAATGTTACCTGAAAAACCGTCCGAAATGATAACTTTAAATGGAATCATGTGCACAATAACAATGCGTCTTCAGAGTTGGTAAACTGTTATCACTTACTTTGTAGAAGTCCAATAAAATTGTATTATTTAACAACAATATAAATTCAAATATATTTCCAAAAATTAGTCACACACACAGGGAGTGACGAATTGACATATACAGCATTTGTGTAGGCTAAACAAGGTGAGCCAAGAGGTTTTTTTTTTTTTTTTGCTATACAAATGTTACGCTTAAGCAGGCAAAGAAAAAAATCTGATTCATATATATTTAGGGAGAAAGCATTGATTTCGAACAATATACACTTCTGATTTTTAATTCAGAATGATTTTCTAGCTTTGCCAGGAATGACGCATAAGTTTGTTTGTTTGAATTTATGCACAAAGCTACACAATGCTCTGCCCACCACGGGTATCGAAACCCGGTTTCTAGCGTTGTAACTCCGCAGACATACCGTTATGCCACTGGGGGGCTGAAGCATAAGAACAATGCCCAGTGGAGGAGAATGAAATCGTTGAGAAAAAACAAATTAAAAACATATATAGATCTGAATTTAGTTATAGTGAGAGAATTTAGAAACATAATTAAAAAGTACATAAGACAGATAATGCGCGTCAGCTTAACTTTCTAGAATTCTCCAAAGTTTCGATAACTGTTGTAACCTTGCGGAAATGTTAATATCATTGTTTTAAATTTTATTGAGCAGCTAAATTATTCGTGGGAAGTGTATTTCTTTTAATGATGAAATATTTTTAAAAAAAATCCACCAATTGTGTGAGGTTAAAAGTTTCACAACCTTATTATTGCTAGAAATAAATGTATAACATGACAGGACTAATACATAGATACGTTACATAAACTTAAGTTTAATCTTTGTTAAAAATTATGATACAAAATGGTCGTATAAACCTAAGTTATCAGGTATATTTCTACCCTTTGCCCAAATAAAGGAAACTTACAGAATATTGATAATGAGAAGTACAGAAGTACGAGTATAAACCTGAAACTGGGCCTGTGTCTTTGTAACACGCCAAAAATGTGCCAAGTAATGTCTGCTCGTATTTTTTTATTATCTTTTACTAAATCGCTTTGCAATATTATACGTAATGAAGTACTTTATGCAAATTTGTTTATCATTTTTGTGAGAAGGTTCTAAAACATAATGTGTATGAAGAGAAAATCTAATGTACAGGATAATGTTTAGAGTATTTATACAGAAATACGTGTAATAAAATAAGTTAATATATTATCTTACATTTCATTTGGTACTGGTATTTACAACCTGAATGATACCTTCTACGACACATTGGTTAAACGGCCTGGTCACAGAGGCCTTAGCTTTCGGCACAGATATCAAAAATTTAAAACTATTGAATAGAGGGAGGGACACTAATCTGTAGCACCCCACACCTACGTGACTACTCTTACTCGAATATGGAGTTGAATGTGTCACAGTTATGACACCATTCACTTAAAACTGTTGAATGTGTCACAATTATGACACCATTCACTTAAAACTGTTGAATGTGTCACAGTTATGACACCGTTCACTTAAAACTGTTGAATGTGTCACAGTTATGACACCGTTCACTTAAAACTGTTGAATGTCTTACAGTTATGACACCATTCACTTAAAACCGTTGAATGTGTCACAGTTATGACACCGTTCACTTAAAACTGCAGAGTGTTCAACAGCATACTGCGGTTCGATCTTTGGAGCTTTTGATTCACAGCCCAGAACACCAACCAGTATGCCATGCCTAGTCCATCATCTTCACTACAGGAGGTAGATAAATCATGTAGAGCTTTATTGAGGAGGAGAAAAAACCTACCATTCTTCATGCAAAGAAACTTCAAGTGCTTGAGAGTTAAGGGTCTATCTTTTCTACTCCTCATGTGGCATTTAAAAATATCGAGGTTCTAGGTTATTCAAGGTAAATTATGGACGTTATTTGTCTCAGGTTACAGCTGGACACGAGTATGGTAAGGCATGATGCCTTATACTAAAATGAGAATGAAGTTTATCTATATAAAATTTCATCAAATTAAGTGGTGCAAGAATATCCAGAATTACGATACAAAAAGGCATTCATAGCTTCTTTTTAGCTATTACCAGGCCAACATTATGATATTACTTCAATAATTAATCACTGTTGAGAGGATACTGTCATGTCTATAGTATTCTTAATGTTGCCGCCAACTCTAGAACTATCTATTCAAAGTACACAATGAGTAGGTAATTCATCTCTCCAAGTGATGGTTTTCTATTGTTCTTTACTCTATTTTTGATTATCGAGGCACTATGGAATTCAATACCTTGCATTCACAATTATGGCGAGCGACTTATGGGCTGCCCCATAATCCGTGAAATCCAGCAACGTGGAACAATCTCATTGCACAGTAAATGTATTGCTATGCAGTCCTCAAGTGCTGATAAAGTTCTGGAAGGTGGAGTTAAACTTATATGTATGGTCTTATTTCACAAAAAAAGATTCAATATTTGCATGGTCTTAGAAGTGATAGATTAGGGTTGGTTGGTCTTCATCACAATAACCACAGTGGATATGGATATCAGAAATGCCTCGCTTCATCCATTAAGCATTCTTATATAATGGTTGGTAATCTTTCTTCTTTGACTCCAACTGGCTGGCTTTGACAGCTATTAAAATTTATAAATCCTAATAAACAATGCGCCATATCCACATGCAAGTTCAGTGGCAAACCACAACTGAGTGACGATTCACTTAGAATAAAATTAGCTGCAGAAAAAAATGTAAAAATAATTGAATTAACTATCGATGTGTGCTTATTTTACCCTGTAGTACAAGTGGAATAGTGACCAGAAATGATCAAACTAAATACCTATAAGTTTACAAAGTTTATTTAGCTGACATTTAGGGCTAAACCGACACGTTCAGATGAAGTGAATAACCGAAAATAGTGAGTAAACGTATAGTTACAAAGACGATGTATTTGATTTTGTACTCCATATCAAAAGAAATGACCAGAACAAAAAAAAAAGAAAAAACGACAGACAATAAATTTGACGTATTGCATTAGACTGGGTTAAAAGTAATTTGACTAAACATGGTCCCAGCAAGTCCAATCATTTGTTTTATTATTTCACTTCCATCTTGAAGCTGTATTACGTACCTTTTTTTTTAAAAACTACGATTTTAGAAGTGGTTTGTTTTTTAATTATGCACAAAGCTACACAAGGGCTATCTGTGCTCTGCCCACCACGGGTATCGAAACCCGGATTCTAGCGTTGTAAGTCCGCAGACATACCGCTGTAACACTGGGGGGCTTTAGAAGTGGTAGAGCTATGTTTATATAAGCACTGGTTAAATCCCAGACTTGCACAGAAGATTATTTACACGTCATGAGCATACTTACAAGTAGTAATATAGGAACATTTTTAGGAGAAATTACTAACTCTCGGTGTTTTGAGAGTTTTCAATATCGTAAATTTTGTTAAAATGGATGTGTAGTAATTTGCAATATAAGCAGTTACTAGTTAATTTGATAAATATCTAATATAAGATGTAATACAAAATTATAATTAATTTATAGACCATCAGTAGAAGGAGGATAGTACTTGAAGCCTGGC
>NW_013669162.1:0-23502 GCF_000517525.1 Limulus polyphemus
CACTTCCAGACCCTGCAGCTAAACCCTAATGCAGACATATTCAGCCCGTTAGAAGTCACATCCCAGATATGAATGTCAGTAATAGGAGTGATCCAGTGCGTAGGAAGCCACAGGAATTCAATGGGAAGGCATCGTGGGAAGCATATAGAGCACAATTTGAGCTACTGGCAGAGATGAATGGATGGACAGAGGAGCAGAAAGCTGTATATCTGGCAACGAGCTTGAAGGGACAACCACTGGAAATACTTGGACAGTTGACAGCAGCCGACAGACACAACTATAGAGCACTGGTAGAGGCTCTGGAACAAACATTTTTGTTGTTACTCGAGTACTAGTCGCGTCTGGTAACTTGACTTCTGAGCTGTGGGGGAATACGGGAAGAAGGGAACCTTTGATTCAATTTTAAATATTTTATTCGGGCAGTGAAATTTCGGTGGCCCACTCAGAATATCTGTGGCCCCCTAATTTTCCGTTATTCACGTGTGTCCCGTGAGAAATATGGCGTGGCGACGTTGAGAACCACTGTTATATATGAATATGAAATACTAGTATTACATGTACTGTTCGATTATTCCAATATACACTTAATAACAGCGTTTCTCCTTTTCTCATATCCGTTCGGTTCGGGTATTCGGGTAAGTGCTCACGTCGGAATTTACTTGTATTTGATCTATAGTATCGTGGTACAGTAAAAGTAAATAATTTTCAGCTAAAGTTAAAAAAAAAAAGATGGTCAAAACATAGGATGATAAGAAAACTTATAGTTTTTAAAATAACAAAGTATTGTTACTAAGTACTGTGCTATTGCATATTGCAATGCTAGGCATTTCGACTCAAGCCAAGGCTTTTCACATCTGTAACGTACTGATTTACTCAGTCTAACTAATCTTAGGTTTGCCTTAATGTTATTGTTGAGTGTTAGTGTACATTTTCATAATAGTTACTAAAACTGCAAATAATATTAGTTAGTAACAGGACTACAAATTAAGATCATAATTTAAAATTTTGATCAAGCTAGTTAACTGAAAAGCCCGAGACAAGGGTTGATAACATTAATGATTAACATCGAAGCTGCATTGTCACGGGCAGTGAAGATTTATAAAAATATAAGAACTTCTTAGAAAGAAGACAGTATAGAATCTGCGACTATTCCATTGTATTCTTCAAATACACTTGAGTTGAGTATAGTTTATAGCTAGTGTATAATTTTATGGTAAGAACACGACGTTAGTAATAGTAATAAAGGTACTAGAATTTCTTGATAATTTAGGCTCTTAACTCTTAAAGTTAAACTATGACATACATACCCCAAAATATAACAAATCATTTGAAAATTACTGTTTGCTAATTTCATTTACAATTTTCAAGAGTGGTGATGGTATCAGATTATGTAAATAATATTATTAACTATATTAATATTTATTACAGTAGTAGTAACTAATGCAAATAATAATATTAATGTCTGATTAGATAATAGTAAATTGGCAAATAATGATTTATTTTATAAGCATAGTTAAAATTATGTTATGTAGAGAACATACTTCATCAAGTTCATGTTTCAACAGAACATTGGTCTATCTTCTTCAAGTTCAGGTATATAATATACACTGAAAAATATACCTGATATAATATACTTAAATTAAAAAGACAGACCAATGTTCTATTGAAACACAGTATATTTTTTACTGTACACAAGTAATGTCTGATTAACAAAATGAGGTGATTGACTTATCACCAAAGAGTCAAAAAATCTTTACTAATGTCTTTACTATTGAAGGGTAAGTGAAGATTCTTAGTCTATACAATGTATTCATATAAAGTATGTGGAAAAAATAATAATAGAAAAATTACAATCAGATTTTTAAAAAAGCATTTAATTTACTCTATTTCTTATTTAAATTTTTTCAGTTTAGTTTGAGATTTTTTTCTCTCCCAAGAGGTTGTAAAGATAAATATATTGCTTTTGTATTATTATGCATGCCATCCACTCATCAATCAGAAGTATAGCAATTAAATAGTTAACTTTTATATTCCCCAGTATAAAATAAAGTGTAATGAGTATTATTTTATCCATATCTTTGGGTTTATTCAAAAATTTGTGTTTTTGTCTGTTATTTTTGGTGTTCATTAGTAATTCAATATATTTATTCTCGATATGTTTTATTCAATGATGTTTATGTTTAACTGATAAGCCTATTCAGAACTAAATACTATTGGTTACAAAAAGAGCTTATACTGTCACTGACTTTTGTTCATGTTTTTTCAGTTTATGAGTTTTTATTTGAATCCTGACTAGAATGTCATTATTGTAACAACAACAAAAAAATATGTCAAGGTAACTTAAATTAATTTCTTTGATTTTTATGCATTGTGCAAGTACATATGTTTATTAAATCAGTTTGTGATGTATTCCTCAGTAAAACAGCATGTACTATAGGTTTTTGTATGTGCAATATATTTACAGTAAGTCTTCTAGGATGCAATCTGTATGTATGTTGGTACATGAAATAATGCTGTAGGCCTAATATATTTTTAAAAATCACTGAAATCTCTTTCTTATAAGTTCATCTCTTTCAAGTAAGTATATGTTACACATGTAAGCCTTTCAGTTTTAAATTACATCATTTACAGATGTGTCTGGAGTACTCAGTTTGGTTGTTATTTTATGAAATATTATTCTGTTGGTTACAGATTTTTAAGGTTTACTACAAAAAGATATGGCAGGTGGTCGTAGCCATTCTTTCAAAGTGGTATTGCTGGGAGAAGGATGTGTTGGTAAAACATCATTAGTTTTGCAGTACGTGGAAAACAAGTTCAGTGATAAACATTTTAGTACACTTCAGGTACATCATTTTCTAAATTAATTATAATTTGTATGTATAAGGTATGTTACTTTAATCAACAGGTGTTTTTAAGCTTGAAGTAAGGAACTGTTCTTAGGTTATAAAAAGTTTGTAATCTGAGTTTTCATTGTACTTACATTTAGGGTTTTTGTTTATTTTAATGTAACAAAATCATTGTATTTCCATTATTATATCAAATATACAAGTACAATGTAATTAAGATCATATTTTGAATATACCTTTGATAATGATTAATTTCAAAAAGGAAAATTTAGAAAGTAAATGTAATAATTTATTTCTTATTGATAGTTTCATTTGTATTATATGAACAAATTTTTACATGGAGTGGTATACATAGGAGATATAAGGTAATGCGAGATAACATATTTTTTGAGGCAGTAAGAAAACCTAAATTTGATAATGAAATATTTTATAACTACAGGTTTTACTCTTTCTAGAAACTTACCGTAAGATGTACATAATTATTGTAGTTTTTTTTTTTCTGGGTATCAAATTTTGGACATTGTAATTGTACTATATGAGGCAACTAAATCTTCAATTGAATTTAAAACATATACTGGTTATATGACTATAGAGAAATACAAAAATCTGAGAATTTTATTTAATATAACATTTGTCATTCACTTGTGATGATTAAAAATGAGTGTTATCTTAAAATACTGATGTTACAGTTGCACTTCAATAATGTCATGAGAAGCACTCAAAGTGCCACATTACAGTGTAGCTGTAGTTATGAGTTCTTATGTATTCAAAAATTCATTTGCTTGCAAGGAATTTGAAGATAGTTCTAAACATCTGAAGATTTATCAGGCCTGGTGTTGTCAGGTTTCGTTTTTCTGTTCTTAACAAAAACTGTTTGACAATGTTTGAATAGTAATGTAATATTATACGCCACTTACATGGAAAATTTTATGTTTTGGTTTGTATAATTGCCCATTAATTAAACACAAGTTGTATTACAAAAACACACACACACTACCAAAATACTATATGTAGTAGCTGCTTGTTTTGTGTTATGATAAAACCTGGGGGGTGAGGTGGGGGTGGTCATTTAGCAGCTGTATTTCTTCTATAAAATGTCTTGTTACAGTTTATCTTTCTGTATAGCATCCATATGACAGCTATAGTTGAATTATTAACTTGATTAATATAATACATTTACTGTGAGCATCAATTACATTAATTAGTGTCATGGAAATAATCAACTTAATTATAATTAAATTGTTTAATGTAACAAAACTATTCAACTAATCAAAATATTGTCACTGTAATTTTTCATTGTTATCTTCTTGATTAATTCAGGTTTATTCATCTTAATCACTAGAATTATGACTAATGAAAATAATTAACTATTCAAAATAAGGGTTTGTGATTATTATCATATCTGATTTCTCATTATAATGTTTTGATTAATTCAAGTTTGTTCAGCTTTGGGTCAATAAGACCTGGTAATTAGGGATGTTGTCTTATTATTTAAAGGTCTTGTATTTTATTTCTTGTTATCAAACTTGCCCATCCTTTCAGCCACAGGGGCATTATATTTATTTCCTTGTTTATAAGTTATGGTAGATGTAATAAGGCAACCACCAACTTTTTGGGAGACTTGGTGTTAAGTGAAGTGTAAATTTACCGAGTTTTGTTTTTTACATTGTGCTATGTTTGTAAACTATAGCTGCAAAACTTTATTTTTTTAATGTTGAATAAGGTGTAAAATTACTGGTTTTACATTGTAATTTATAATTTGCATAACTGTTTTGTTTAATGTTTGTAATACCATACCTCTAACTTTCCTGAATTTGTATCCCAGTGAAAGCTGTGACGGGCACTCGCATGTCTGGAATTGGTAACTCTGAGTGTGGAGCAAACACTTGCAAGGCAGTATTCTTTATACACTCAGTCATGCCAATTTTATAACCATGTGATAATTTACAAATGAAAATATAATAAGTGATTTTCGCTATGATATCTTACCTACCTCACAAAATAGCTTTTCTCAATCAGTACTGCTCTCTATCAGTGCAAATTTTCAACGCTCGCCACTAGCCTTCCACTTCTGGATATCTACCTTGACAGTTAAATGATTATGCAGCAGCTCTCCACCAATAGGAGCGTGTTATACTTGCCGCGGGTTTCCCAGTCGGCAAGAAATGTCCATGTTCATGCAACCTTCACTACCACACAAGGAATACTCTGTCATGTCTGCTCCTGGGGTGTCTGAGAGGGAGAGCAAGAATTTGAACAGCCTATCCCCCCCTCCTAATATGCTTCCCAGTCACAAGTGATTGATATCAGGGGATTTACCCAGACCTCCTTCACCCTTTGTGGAATCCATTAATCAGGTTTGTGCTGTCTTATCCTTATCTCTTGTTTCCTATGATTCTCAGCCTGCCCTCCTTGGTGAAGTATCTATGGGCCAGTATTCAGTGTTCCTTCCCTCACCTGATGTTGGGGTTCATGCTCAGCATTTTGGGGATCAACTTCAGTTGGAGGGTTAATATGCCTTGTCTGCCTCGTACGTCTGAAGATCATGCTTATGCATTTTACAGATCTTTCTTCCCTTATCTTGATTCCCAATGTTTGAAATCTCTCATTACATTACGGGGATGAACCATAATGCATTGGTGATTTTCTCAAACCCCAATTTTCCTGTCTCAGACTGATGTTGTCCACAATTCTGCTTACATTATTGACTGTTTAACTGCTGGCTCCGGCAATCCACTTGTCTTCTGAAGGGTTTTCAGATGATGTTTGCGATCTTCTGTTTACTACAATGGCATGCTTTTCATTTTCAGCTCTGGCTCTTCAGAACTGGCTGATATGCTGTTGGGACTGGGTTGGGATGTCATTCTTTCTTGAGTATGTTTACCCACTATTTTCCTATGTGATTTGCACATGGCACCTTTTTTACGTAAAGAGTTGTTTGGGGGCTTTCCTGACTCATTGGAAATCGAAAGTTGAGTCTGCTCATCTACATAATTCATTATCCTCATTAACTTCCTGTTTATCCCAACCTCCTCTTACTGTTTCTGTGTCTTGCCCTTCCCTGTCCAACCCTTTGCTGGTCACGGCTTCTCATCCTTCATCCATTTGCAGTCAAGTTGTTACTCGAAGGCATTTGATATTACTACAGCATCTGTGACTTGGCCCCAGAGTTGGGGCCAGGCTCTTCCATGTTTGTTATTTGTGGACACCATTTACAATGAGTCCTACAGGTTCTTTCATTCTCCTCCTCCCCCCATTGTCTCCTTATCCCATTGCCTTCCCCCCACCAAGGGATCCTGTTTTTCACCAGCACCTATAGGAGGCAGTTCAGGACTTACTTCAGAAAGAGGCCATAGAACTTGGGGAACCTTCTCAGCTGGGGTTTTTTCTCATCTGTTCATTGTACTCAATAAGACTAGAGATTGGCAAATGGTTATAGATTTATCATCCCTATACCATTTCCTGGTCATAACCAAATTCATGATGGACTCTTACTTAATCCTTTGGTGGATTTTCACTCTCGGAATGTGGATGGTGAAGGTTGTCATGTTGGATGCCTATCTACACATTACTATCTACAAGGCTTCCCAGCATTTCCTCTGTTTTGTTTATCAGGGGTGTATTTACCAGTTTCGAGCTCTACTATTTGGCCTGGCCTCGGCTCCTTATACATTCTGCTTAGTAGACTGCTCGTTCACTTGACTGCTTCATGCCAGAAGCCTTCATTTCCACCATTTCCTGGACAACTGGCTACTTTTGGCTTCCTCTCTGGTCAAATTTGCTGTTCATACTCAGTTTCTTCTTCAAGAGGCTGCCAGAGTAGGTTGGCTCATCAAAGTGGAAAAGTCGTTTCTCACACCCACACAATATCTGATTCATCTGAGTGTGTTCTTCTTCCTTTCTTTTATGGGATATGGATTGTCTCATTCACAGTCTATCAGCCTCTCCATATCCTACTGCACAAGAGACCTATCTTTTTTTGGGACATTGTGCTCTGCTTCACTTTTTGTGAGATGTTTCGGGGCATTCTGTGATGGTCCACTCAGATAATTCCAGGCAAGGAGGTACCCAATCATGAGATCTTCATTTCCAAATGTTGAATTTCTTCTAATGAGTTCACAATCATCACATCAGATTGTTAGCGTGTCATATTCCGGGTGCCATGAATCTGGTCGTGGACTGATTATCTCAGCCCAACAAGATTCTCTCGACAGAGTGGTGTTTTGTGAGTTGTGTGCTCATTGTGGTATTCCAGATGTGGATGTGTTTGCTACACATCTCAATGTGCAACTATATATATATATATATATATATATATATATTGCAGTTTGCTCCTCAGGCTGAGATGTGGTTCCCAGGGGGTCAGATGTTGGTTGTAGATGGTTCAGCTAAATAAGTTCTCATGTGTGTAATAGCCAGTATCCCTCCTCTTGCTGCAAACTGGATGAAAAATGCCCAATACCACCAGGTTTTGGATTGAAGATGCACCCCAGGTTTGCTGTCCCTCTTCCTACTATGGACTGGAAGAAACATACCCAATGCTGCCTGGTTTTGTACCAGAGATGTCATCCCACTGGGAATTTCCACCATCCTACCATCTGCTGGATGTTGGTTTGTGGTGGATCAGGTGTTGATTAGGTTGGAAATGCAGGCAAGTGAAGAAGCTTGTCTTCCCTACCAATTCCTGTTTCAAGGTGAAGAAGTAGGTGATCTTCTGCCTACTGCGAAACTGATTTACAATTCCAGATGCTGCCAGGTATTAGATGAGATCGAACTATCACTGTAGTCTTTTGCACCCTAGCCACTTGACACCTAGCAGTCACATTAATAGATAATATGTTTTATGGGATTCCTTCATGTTTTTCCACCTTTTATGTTCATGACACAGTCATAAAAAAGCAAAGAGTATACCTGGATCAGATATGGTACAGTCTCCTGCTGAGGTGTGATATTTTATTTTTTAGTTCCACACTTCATGGTCTCTCTTTGGATGCTTCTTATAAAGGGGGATAATTTTTTTCCAGCCCTCCATCAGTTCAGTGTGGGATTCTAGCTATTTTGTGAGAAGAGGTAGGATATCATATTGGAAGTTAACATTTTCCTAAACTTAAAATGTATTTCCAATGTGAAGAGTGTGCTGGTTATGATAAGGGTTGTGTTGTGCTTCTTTTGATGGAGAGCGGCTACATAATCATTTACATGTGGATATACAGAAGTGGGGGTGGAAGGCTAGTGGTGAGCATTGAAAATTTGTGCTAGTGGTGGGCAGTACTAATCGAGAAAAGCTATTTTGTGAGACAAGGTAGGTATCTATCAGAAATACATTTTCATTATAGGAATATGTTAACCTTTCAGTAATCAATAACAAAATACAATAAATTAATATAGTATAAAATTATGGAAATACTAATTGTTTTTTCAGGTAACAAAACAAACATGACCTTATAAATTTTCTTTTTTACATTGCACCTTGTATTGTACAGAATAATATTATAAAAACATGCTTCATGAGTGATTATGTATAAAAAAAAAAAAAAAAAGACTATGATTGCAGTATAGTTTTCTTAAGGCCTGGGGGTAAAAAATTTGTTTGTAGTGACTCAACTGATCCTGTTATTTCGTAATGTAACTGTCTACAGAAAGTAACTTTGATCAGAACTAATTTGAAATTATGTCAGGCAAAAAGATGACATTGTAATTAATTTTTTTACTTTTGAATTGAAAAACTTTTTGAAAATTATAAAACTTTTACAGTACACAATATGATTCACACAACTTACTTGCAGTTCCTTGTTAAGACACTGGTGGGGCCTGGGCAATGTATAAACTAGTGGACCTCACCTGCTTTTAAAAAAATACCATACAATTTGAATAACTAAATTCATTAGAGATAAAAAGAATAAGGAAATAAAAATGAAAAAAAATGAATTATAAAAACTGGTTTATTATTATTATTTCATGATACACTTCCTATTTTATTATTTATCATACTTACAATTTTTTTGTGACTTTTACTCTTGCAAATTTATCAATTATATTGGTAAAGTTGATCAGTTTCAAAATGTCTTTCTCAACTGACATTAATATAAAAGCATTAAAGTGTTGTTCTTACATTGTTGAATGTAACTGACTGTATGCACTTCAGTTTTGAGAAGGAACACTCTCCTTCAGTCACAGACACATAATGTCAGGTACATGCAAAGGGCTATGTCACATTTAAATAGACCAAGACTGTTTCTTTCACGTAACAATTTGCTGCAGTATGCACAATTTAGGATTTCTTTGCTCTCCTTCTTGTCATTGCCAATACAACTGCTGTTGGTACTGTTGCTGAGAAAATATGTTATCACCAAACTCTGGAATGCCAGAGCTTCATGTGGGAAACTGTTTTCCAAATCATCTGGGTATGATTGTTGTAAAATAGGTGCATTTTTGTGAAGCGGTTCAATTTTTATGGATGCAAAGTCATTCAGAAGTCCAAATTTGTTGATCAGTGAAGCATACTGTAAACAATTGACAAGAGTATCAATGATAGTGTTGAATGTTTCAATATGATACTTTTTGTGACCTTCTAGAACAGCATGTGGACTTTTAGATATACTTTTTGTGACTTTCTAGAACAGCATGTGGACTCTTAGATATATCAAAAATACTTTATATTTGTGGGAGGGTTTTTATAATTACTGTCAGGCATGACTGTCTCAGTGGCTGCTTCTGTGTTCTCATCTCTAAGACTGTCAACATATTTCTTGAGTGACTTAAGTGTGTTCATTGGGTTGCATTTCCTAAGTTCACTGTACTTGACTGCAAACACACTCATTTTATTAAATTGGACTAAAATCCTACTCCAAAGGATACCTAAGATGACATTCTCCAACTTTCTCATTTTCATAGCAAGTGATTTTGCTTGATGGGAAGTGTCGGCTTTTTCATCTCATTTTCTCTAGACACTAAAGAATGTTGCTGTAGTTAATCTGTAAAGCTTAGACAGCATTAGCATGACTGGACCACCAAATGTCTCCCAGTTTCTACAGAGCAAGTGCTCTTCTTTTGTCATTTGGTTTAAGTTGGTTGAGAAGCAGTCACCAACGATGTGTAAAAGCCGAAAAAAAAATGTTACATCATCTGAACCATAGTAAAAAAAATTCACAGCAAATAAGCAGACATTCACAGTTCATTGGCCAACAAGATTTATGGAATGAGCAGTGTGTGTGTACATGTTCTGCCAGTTAGTTAACATTTTGAATACCTGTCTTCACGCCCATGTATTTCCCAGACATATTACTTGCATTATCGTACATCTGACCACGACAGTCTTTGACTGGTATCTTGTGATCTTCCAGGGTATTAATAGTCATATTAGCTAATGATTTATCTGTGTGCATATGTATAGGCAAAAATTTCAAAAACCTCTTTAGTGGTCCACCACTGATTTTATCAGCATAATGAATTGCAGTAGTCAACTGGTCAACATGACTTATGTCAGGTGTGAAATGCACACCTATCAAAAAATACTTTACTGATTTCCTTCATGACTACAATCTGTAACTTGAAGTCCATCAAATTAATAAATTCTTCACAGATAGTGAATGACAGGTGATAAGGGTTAACTTTACCTTACTTACCATACTTTTCAATGTGTGCAGCTAAGAATGGCTATAAGCTCAGGCAAATCAAGATAGTTCTCATTGGTTGGAGAACCAAACTTTTCTACACTGCCACGGACTGACATACCACATTCAAAATGTGTTTAACTACAGCAATGATGTGTTTCAAAACTCCATACCACTATTTTTTTTTTGACAGTGGACTCTTTTTCTAATTTGGTGTTGATGTGGCCTTCTATATGGCATCTTTGTAAATATACCTTCACATTTTGTTGGTGTTCATCACTGTTTTCATACTGTGTGAGATGCTATGATGCATGTTTCCAATCACTGAATCAAGTGTCGGACAAGGCAGACTGTGATACAACAAACAGGAGGTAGTGAAAACAGTAAATATTCCCTTCAGAAGGAGAATATATAAAGTAGTCTCTCATAAAAGTCTTGTCAGTTTTCATCACATGCACCAACATATCCCTAGTTAAAGAATGCTTGACTCCAGCAGCATTGCCCGTCTCTGAAGCACAGTAATTTCCATTCAGGTTGCTACATATTTTGGGATCTCGTTGACACCAATATCCCTGCAATAAAGTCTTAATTTCTTTAGGCCACAATGCAGGATCAGCAGATCCTTGCAAAGAAGATGATTATCTCCCACAACTACAGCTCCAGGTTTAGCATTTACAGCAGACACACGCATGTCTTCCTCTTCACCCGGGGTGGGGCTGTATACTTCAGTCTGCTTTGGGTCAGAATAAATTTCTTCTGTTGCCTCACATCTGCCTCACTTTCAGGTATGTAAGCATCGTCATGGGATGATGATGATCTAGTTTTGTTTCTAGAATGTGACCAAAATTGTTTAGCTGGTTTTGAAGTTGTGTCTTGTTCTTGCCTCTTAATAATTTCTTTTGAGACATTCAGACTTGTACTTTTTGTAGGTGGGAACATATTGTTAATGTTGACTGAGGACTGTTAGCCTTAACCCTAAAAGTGAAAAATAGTTCAGCTATTTATTATTTGATACTAAATTCACACAAAAGTAAACCTTTTATTTTCTTTGGGGAAAAATAAAACTGTTCAACTAGTAACTGAATTATGCCATATAGTAAACCAATTTGATCATGTAACCTACCTTTTCTTAACCTTCCAATAAATTAGTTCTAGAATTATTATCTCATTCCTTTCCTTCATAAGACTTTCTAATTACACCTATAATAAACTGATAAAACTCACACTTCACTAGCTACAAGATTTTTACTTTCAAAAATAATTTGGTCTTCACCTGTCTATTCCTCTACAACAAATCATGCAACTCACAAGTCAATATTCATACTTCCCCTACTTTACTGTGCTTATGACTAGTTGTACAGCAGTCTTGAGAAACATAGAGCATTGTGATTGGTTAAATGGCTCTAATTTCCTTTTCTGTTTTTTTATTAATAATAAACAAAATGATGATGTTGTAGTGAAGCTGAAGGAATCAATGAAGTTGATGATTAATTTAATTATAAACGAGCAAACTGTGACTCCAAAAAACAAATGCAACTATTGAGGAATTGTATCTGCAATAAAATATAGTTAACTAAAACAAAAACAAATTTCTCTAATAAAAATTTCTTAAAATGAAATTAATAAAATTACAAATTTAGAATGAAGTGTAAAAGAATTTAAATTATTTTTTAAGTTAAATAAATCAAGGATGCTTCTTCCACTTCCACCTCTGACCACATCACTCTCTCTCTTGTGTGTGAATATGGTGGGCCCCTGATGGCTGTAGGCCCTGGCCAACTGCGTCTTTTGCACATTGGACAAAACAATACTGCTTACTTGAGTGTCATCATGTTTGCTTTAGGAGACTTAGCTAATTATTATAATTACTAATCTTAATAAATAAATAAATTAATTAATATATTGAATTCTAGCTGCAGTACCTGTCCCCTGTACAGAAGTTATGTAAATTCATGATTAATGGAAGGTTATCTTAGGACATGAAAAGTTGTTTCCCTTATATGTGATTGTAAAATATGCAAAAACACCTATAAAAACTGCAAAACACACAATGTGAAACTGCAAATTTGCATGTATCTCTGCATGGACCCAACAAACCTTCATACCAAATTTGGTGAAGGTCCATCAACAGGGGGCAAAGTAGTGGTAAAAAAAATGCAAAACTGAAAATTTGTATGTATCTTCCCATGGACCCAATGAACCTCCCTACCAAATTTGGTGAAAATCCATCCATAGAAGATGAGGTAGTGGTAAAAAAATGCTCATACAAACCACAAAAAGTAAAACTGAAAATTTGTATGTACCCCTGCATGGACCTTATGAACCTCCATACCAATTTTGGTGAAGATCCATCCATGCCCTGCAAAGTAGTTACATGGACAGATAACAGACAGAACATTTATATTTATATAGATATCAGATTTTAAGTACATATTAATGGTATTTAGTATATTATAATTTATATTTTAAATGTTCAAAATATTTTATATTACATGTTCACAGTATTTTATTTTCAATTCATGTATATGCTATTACTGATTTTGAGTTTCACCAGTATTAGTTATACATTTTTTCAATGGTGATTTGATACATATATTTTACTGTTAAATAGTGTTCTATTAATATTGTGGGATATTATAAAGCTTTGGTGCTAGATACCAGTAACATTTTCTAAAATATTTCTTTTCTTATGTTGCAAATTTCCAATTTCTTCAGCTCTTGTCTAATGTATTGGTTATATTTTTTACCAATTGTATGTATCTTTCCCAAATGTATTTAATGTTTTATAGATATATAATTTATGTAATAAATGCCTATTAAAATATGTATATAGGTAGTTGTGTTTTATTTTATAGTTATTAGAGCTGAATAATTAACTCAATCGGTATAATCAATTACCAGTATAAAATAATCAACTAATTTAAATCAGTGTTTTCCATTATTACAGTTTTAGGTATTCCAACTATCTAAGTAATTAAATATTGCCTTTATAATTTTTAACTACTATTTTTGATGAATTTGAGATTGTTCTGCTTAATCAGTCAATGTCACAACTCAGGAAAATAATCAACTCATCAAAATTAGTGGTTCCGATTTTTACTGTTTTCAATTATTCCAACTATCAGGGTCTCATGTGAGAATAATTAATTAAAGAAACTATCCTTTTTTGAATAACTGTTTATTAAAGTATCAATCTCTACAATGCTATCCAATTATTTACATACTACTAATAAGTGCTATAGCATTTAGTTCATTATATTTGACAATGTATCTTTCACTTGATGGCATTGCTAAGTAATGAGCTTTCTCATGCTTTTGCATGTTATGACCAGGGAGTGTTCCATTGTTCATATCAGAATTCTTACCAATAGCAGAGTACTTCCTTTGCAGTTGAACATAATTATTGATCTATTTGGCTCTCTGATTCAGTTTTGACTCTAATCCAGTATCTCCTTCACTTAGGGTCTTTCTCAATTCTTATATGGATTAAGCTTAGACTTTTCCTTTGTCTTCAAGATGTGGAACTCTCATGTCTTCTTATTTTCCTGAACAAGAGGATTTTTTCTTTGTGGGAACTTTTTCTTCTCTTGAGTCCCTTGTTGTTCTCAGATGTGCATTCCTTTCAGTGAACTTTGGCTGATCAGTATAGTATGTTCAGATATCCATTGTTTTCTCTTATGTCTCTCCCTCCTTCTTTTAATCTCTTGCTGTTAAGGTGGCTCACTTTATCCAACACAGCTATGAGCATCCCTTTTATTCCCAACCCCACCCAACATACATAAGTTTGGAACCCCTTAGTGGCTATGTGGTAAGTCTTATGGCTTATAACACTCGTATATTGGGATTTCCATACACATTTGTTGTTATCTTGCTCATTCAGCCCCCTTCTTTTTTGTTGTCATGGGTTTTCTCTTCTTCTAGTAACTTATCTCTTTCCATTTTGATTGTTTGGCTATGACCCTCCTATGGGTTATTTCTTCTTGTATTGGTGATAACACTTTTCATTCTCCCATGTAGTTCATCATCTCGTAGCTTCTCTTACCTCTCCCTGTTGATTACCCCTGGATGAGATCTTGCTGGTTGTGATCTTTGTGTCACGATACTTATGCCACATTGTGGTTTAATTTGCTTATGGTTTTAATTTCCCTTCAGTCATCACTCTACAATCCTCACAGAGACTCTAAGTAATGAGTTGATTGTTTCTTTGTTTTTCTTTTAGGTCCTGTAACCACTTTTTATTTCTATATATCTATGTTATGGATATAATGAAATTTGCTGGCTGATGTTGCCTCACAGAGAATACTTCTCTCTGAAAAAGGTGCATAGAGTAGGGCATAAAACAGTGTTCAGTCCATTTGACTCTGCTCAGAGTCTGGTGTTGAGTTTTATTTAAAACTGCTTTCGTAGTATACATATGTATATCTTCCAGGGAAAACAATGTAGACAGCACCAAGTATTATCTATCCCTCATACCTGACTAATACTTCTTGCTGTCCCTATTCGCAATAACTCGTTATATAATCTGTCAGTGTGGGAACTTGCGTAGATATGGTTACTTCTTTTCTGTCCAAGTGTTTCTCTGGCATTCTCCCTTCCTTTTTCTTCTAGTGGAATAAAGGGAGAACCCTTGCTTCCCTATTCCCAAAGCACTGGGGAGGTCCCTTCAGGTTGGTGTAATCCTGCTGGTGGATGGCATCCCTCAACCAGGAGTAGGGCTGAAGTGCTACCAGGAAATGTAGTAAAGTCCACCCGACTGCACTATGAATCAAACCATTCTCAGTGGTTATGCCAGCAAGATTGGATTTTACATTCTTCTTTGAATACAGGTCTAGGATAATTTCTCCCTGCACCTGTTTATTCTTATAAGTATTGCTCCAACGCTTGACTTGTTGCTCTAGCCATACTACACACCCATCCTCTGCCGACAACTGGTTGAGTAATCTCACATTTCATCCATTTATATGACACTTTAGCACCATGCAGAATGCTTTTTTGACAGTACCTTTTATTCTGTCACCTTTATTTGAGGAAAAGCATTCCCTACTCGATAATGATGAGGTCCATTACTGAGTTATGCCCATAGTGGGTCACATGCTTCATTAGTTTTCCCTTTCTGACTAAAAAAGTTAGAAAGGCCTTCATCTTTTTAACTTCTTTATCTACACTGACTCATCCACAATCTTATCAATGTGGTATTCTAGCTCTTAGTTCTGTGGAGAGGTGAGTAGCATTTATCAAGTTAACATTTTTTTTACCTGAAAATGTATTTCAGATAGATAGTCACCTTTCCACAAAACCTCCCACCTTTCCTCCCCACTTCTGCTGTGCTTCTTTTGCCTCATCAAGAATGAGCCTTTGTAGAAACACCAATACTAATGTGGTCTACTGTGCATAGAGGATGTGTTGCTCTCCTATTTGTAGAGGGCTATAGTCTAATGATGTTTATGTCATAGGCTAGAGCAGTACACATTAATACATGTGTTTTGTTCAAGGTTTGTGGCATGCACAATTTTTTTTTTTTTTACAGTGGCACAAGGTAGTAACACTTCTGTGAAGAGGTGAGTATCTATCTGAATACATTATCAGGTAAAGAAAATGTTAATAATGTAGTTTACCAGTATTGTTTTGTATAAACACATATGTACATGTCACAAACCTTTATATTATCTATCCGTGTTATTCTTTGCTTGTTATGGCTTACGATTTTTTATGTATATCTTCTAGGTTGTTAAATACAGGTCTACTAGTTACAACACTATCCTTATGCTAAATGGAAAAATAAAATAATGCTCTTGTGAAGTTTAATACCTCATTATGTTAAGTTACAGTTATTGTGAAAATGGATTATACTTAAGCTTTGCTGTCATTAATTTTTCCCATGAAACACTGTGATATAGTTGTATTAAACATAGCAACCTCTGGACAAGAAGGGACCATTTTTTCCTTCAAGGCTGTCCTTACACACCTACTCTTTACTTTTAAAAAATGTTTGATTTCCTTCTTAAATGCCCCCAGTGGCTCAGCAGCAAGTGGAAACTGGGTTTCAATACCATTTGTGGGCACAGCACAGATAATCCATTATATAGCTTGTGCTTAATTACAAACAAACAAACCCCTCTTAAACTCCTGTAAAGTGTTAGTTTCCACTACTGTCAGTGGCAACTCATTCCATAATCAATTTTCCTGTTAGAAAAATAAAACTAGCTTAACTGGAGCCAGCTTGTCTTTCTCCAAATCATACAAAGCATAAAAAAGAGAAACTGTAATGGTTTGATATACTGACAAGAAACATCCTAGCTTAAACATTAAGCAATAAAATCAATACATGTATTATAAACAGTCGTAAACTTGGTTTTGATCAGTATAAACTTTCATTAGTTGAGTTGCGTCTTTAACTTGTAGAACATTTTTAATATACAAAACAATTTTACCCAAATTAATGCATGAAAAAATTATCTTAATATAATAGACATTTAAATGTTACATTAAACATGGTTGAGTTTTATTGGTAATTTGTTCTTTTATTGGGTAAAACAGATTTGAAGCTTTGCATTAATAAACCTATATTTAAGGGTTTAAGAAATTAAGATAAATGAGTCATTGAAAAGTTAATTATTATTATTATTGCTTTGAACACTAGATAATAATTGATAAGGACTGAGTTTGTGATTGAGGTTTATA
The DNA here is from genome assembly GCF_000517525.1 of Limulus polyphemus. Taxonomy (NCBI): domain Eukaryota; kingdom Metazoa; phylum Arthropoda; class Merostomata; order Xiphosura; family Limulidae; genus Limulus; species Limulus polyphemus. Next base: position 17,141 of record NW_013669162.1, read on the forward strand.
CGTTTATAAAAAAACATTTGGAATTCATTACATCTTTTTTATTTTCATGTTAAAAAAAACATATACTTAGTACTTAATTTCAGCTTAAATTGGGTTTTAGTTTTCATTCCAAATTATCATTCATATTTCTTCCTCCAACCTAAACTTTCAGAATCAATAAATGATATAGTTTGTATCAAAAAGCCCTTGCTAATAAGTGTATTGTCATGTTTTGAGAGTAGGTAGAGTTCGGTATCATCTTTCTTGTTGTATTATGTTTGCAAAAGTTATGGTTCTTGTTTTTTACATGTTTAACAACCTGAAAATGGTGTTGACTTAATTAGAAATGACCATCTTTTTAACGTCTCTGGTGTTTTATTAGCTTTAACATGTATGAAAATGTAAAGGGTATAACATGATTGATATTACAGTACAGATGTTAATGTAGTCTGTGAAAGACAAAAAGTAAACTTTGCTTTATGCTTGTGTTCATAAATCTTTAGGGAAAGAAATTGGTTTTCTTTACAACATTTTTAACTGTACAGAACCATTTTATTGTTTGTTATACTGAAAAGCAAAGCATTTTTTTTTTCTTTTTTAACAGGCATCATTCTTGAATAAGAGAGTCAACATTGAAGGGAAGCGAGTCAATCTAGCTATTTGGGTAAGAATAGTTTCTTTTAAGCTTGATGTAATTTGTTTTACAAATATTTTCAAAAAGTAAAAAACATCTTTATTTTAAAGCAGCATTGCAACAAACAAGTATTTCAACAATTGAATTCATACTGTTGGAGAAGTTGTTTGAAGATTAATATTACACTTCTTCTGTTATTTGGCTCAAAACAAAAGAAGTATTAAAACAATTGTTTTGGGGGAAAAGTTGCTTGGAAATTAACATTATGTTTTTGGTAAAAAAAATGTGTTTGTGTGTGTGTGTGTGTGTTTGAAAGAAAAAAAAGAACTGTAAATTTAAGTTTGAGAATTTCTAACACAGCCAATTCCTGGCTAGTAAATTGTTAAACTAGGCATTTTCATTTTCTTTCTTAACTTTTCATCTTACTTTCTTTTCTGATCCATTAATCAGTGACTATTTTTCATGAACATGATCCTTGGAGAACTGCATAGTTCAAGATCTTATATCTTGAAGTGATCCAGAAACCTTCATCATCACATTGGTTTATAACTACTTGTATGAGGTTACTGCTGCTGATTTAAGAGTAACAAATCATGTATACTTACCTGAGCTACCATTATCCATTCTTAACACACCATAATTTTTCAAATATAATATGCATTTTATTTCATTAAAATGTATCTAGAAGTTTGGGTATGTATAATATATGGTACCAAATCTAAATATTATTTACAGCCAGTCTAGGCCATCTTTTCTTTCACTATTTTTGAAATAAAATGATTAAGAAGCTAAGTCTTGTGATTTTTAGACTTATTTACTTGCACACTTAGGTTTGGAAATACAAAACTAGTTATCACTACATTATGTTTGATATTCAAAAGTAAAAATCATTTTTAGTGAAACCTTCAAATTCTGAAACCAACTCACTGTCCTTAAATAGTTGGCGCAACTTCTCTACATAGCAAGCGCTAAGGCAAACTTGCTTTTAGTGACTTTACGGATACTCTAACACTTTGACAATATTTATTTGCTAGCTGAGATTGCAGAGGAAGGAAGCATTACTGCGAGCTTGCAATCAGAGATTATATGCACACTTAACATTCTTGTAATCAAAAGGTTACTTTGCCCACAGTATTGCAGAAGTCTTGGTTGGTATTATTTATGTTAATAATACAAATTTGACTCTTTGTTCATGAAGGTTAGAGTGCGTATTATATTTGGAAAATTATGGTAAATTCCTGACCATTTAATGGGGCAGTGCTTTCATAGATAAACTTATGGCGAGAGGATAATGGTACAGCTCTTTCAGAGAAACAATATTCCTATAGTTAGATTGTTAAACAATGTAGAGCCAAAGGACACAACATCTTGAAGAATGGAACTTTCTATGTTGTTCATGAAAACAGAAAAACCTACAAAGGTACTTAGGATAGTAATGTCTGAAACCGCATCCAATCTAGTCTGAAACAATATTCTTCTCCACACATAAAGGATGTGGTTAAGAACGTGATCTCTCTAACCCAAAAAGCCATTGTAATAAACCTGAGCATATCTCCTACTGTTAACAATATAATTAACAAGGATTTGAAGTTAACAAAGGTTCAGTAGCTTTCAGCTACATCTCAAAATCTTTCAGGAGAAAGATGGCTGAAGAAACTGGAATTATATTAAACTTGTATGACTACATGTGAAGTCCTATGTTGAAACTCCTATGGACTTTACAACTATGCTCTGACATTCACATACACTGGAAGGTCTCTGAAATATTTGTCATAATACTTGGTCCAGTGATTTTGTTGTCTCTTGTAGAAGCCTGTTCCAATGGAAGTTGCAGTGTGGGAAATAATCAGTCATTATATTAAGTATGATTGGTGATGAGAAAAGTAGTTTTAAGGGCAGCACAGATCATTGTTCTTATAATGTGCAGTTACCTCACAGTAGTTGTAACAATATAGAACAAAAACCATTAATATGATATATGATAGTGCAATCTGTATTCACTGTTATTCTATGAAAAAAATGGGTCTTTTTTCACAAATCTTTATTTTTCACAAGATAAATGTTTTTACTTACTATATTTACAAGCATTACACATTTTGAGGTTACTTATTTATATCCCAAGCTGTAAAATATTTTTGGACTTTCTTCATCCCTGCTTCTTTCTTATGTGTTTATTAAATAAACCCTTGTTTTTTATTTGTATATTTCCTTTTAAAGATATAACAACAATATCAAATATCATAGTTCATATAAGGATAAAAAAATAAAAAATACAGCACAGTTTAGCATTTTTGTTAATTTTTGTTGTAGTATAGGTAATAATGCATTTTATTCTCCAGGACACGGCTGGTCAGGAGAGATTTCATGCCCTTGGTCCTATTTACTACAGAGACAGTAATGGTGCAGTTTTAGTTTATGATATAACTGATGAGGATTCATTCCAAAAGGTGAACTTTACTAATGCTATATGCATTTATATAATGAATTGGGTACTTATATCAGCTTTAAGAATGTATTCTGTTATTAACAGTGGGGTATTGGAAACCATGTTGACTGTTATAAGTTTTAGAATAAAACATCAAAAAAAGAAATCATTGCTTATTTGTGCATGTTTTGCAGTATAATGAAAGAGAAGTATTGATCATTTCTTGTACGAACAAAATTAGTTATCTTTAATTTGTGATTCTAGTTATAGGTTTGTTGTTTTGAACAAAACAGTAGTGTAATGTGAAAGGTAAGGATACGTATTTAAAAAGTTCTATGCTTACGTAAATATTCAGGTAGATAATAATAATATTTAGAATGAGTGCAAAAATTCAGTAATTAGCCACTCCTAAGTTTAGTGTTGTTGTACAGTAGTTAGTAATTAAACATTCTTGTGCAAAATAAGTGATACAGTGTAATATCTATACCATTTAAAAATATACTTACTAGCATGATGTTTTGGACAAGGTACACCTCTTCATGTTCACAAATATGTAGATGATTAAAAATATACACCAATATGATAAATATTAGAATATAGGGTTGGATAAAAATATATATATACATTATATATAGTACTTGAAAATGGGGGAAAAAAGAGATAATATAAAGTCATGACATTATATTAAGAAAATTAAAAACCAAAAATAATATTAATAAAAACATAAATAATCTTTAATAATTATATAATTAAGCTACAAGTGCATTAGAGTAACAATACTAGGCAGAATAGCAACAATACATAAATAGATTATTTTAACACACTTATTCTGTTCATTAAAATAGAAAGATAGTTGGAGGGGCTTAATTTTAGGCCTAGATAGATGTGTGTGTTGCAGTGAAAAGAGTTGCACTAAGAACACCATGATTTTACCACTTCTAAGCCAGTACAACAGAATGTGTCTGTGCACTCAGAATTGTATTGACAATTTTTCTAACTTGGATTTATTTTATAAGTTTAAGCCTTATGTAGTGTTGAGTGTAAAGTCAGGCATTCCTGCTTTTCTGACATTCAATTGATCATCAAGAGTATAGAAATGTGTGTACGATCATTGGAATAAGTATAACTATCATAGAGATTATAGTTGCTGGATTAGGTACATAATTACTGACTAATGTTATGTCTGAATAAACTGCATGGCTTGTAAGAGTATTTGATTTATGTTGTAACTTTAAATAGTAATTAATTATATTTTCTATCAAAGCAATAGTTTTAGTTTTCAGTCAGATCTAATATTAGCTTTGTTTTTCATATACAGATTTGACAAAGATATACATTTAGACTAAGATCAACTTTTGTAAAAACAATAGGTGAAAATGTGGGTAAAGGAACTACGTAAGATGCTAGGCAGTGATGTATGCCTTTGTATTGCTGGTAATAAGACAGATCTTGAAAAGGATAGAGCAGTTTCTTTGGAGGAAGCAGATGCGTAAGCTAGAATTGTTTTATTTTTTAAATATAAGTTTCATAGTTTTCTCTTCTTTCATTATGTTATATGTAGGAAACTCATTATTTGTTCATGTATTCTTAGAGATGAACTGAAGAAATGTTATTTAGTATTTTATTTACAGCTAATTATTCAATATTGGTATTGTTATGTACTTCTACTTGTAGGTCTTGGAAATGTAAATTATTTTGCATTGTATTTATAGTGCTGTAAATAACTGAAGAGTTGTATGGCCCAGATAGATAATTTTTGTCATAAAGTTAAATTCAAATGAATTTTAAGGTATTGCATCAATATTTGTTGATTTCATCAGGTATTTCTTTCAAGACTTGATAAAAACTTTTACAAAACACAATTTACCAAGAACAGCTAAAATTACACACAAATTAAAAAAATTCGTTTTATCCACTCGTTTTTACCAAATTCAGTTATTTTTTTATTCACTCTTACTATTCTGTTCAATTTAATTGCCAGTATTGTAACATATTGTCACAACATACATGATGACTTCTACATTATGGGACTTTCTTGTATGCAAAAAAAAAAATTTTGTATGTTTATAGTGGTGCTAAACAACTGAAAAATTCTCATATATACTCTATATTTGATGGGGGACAACTAGGTATTCAGTTAAAGTACTAGGAGACTGTGGATAATGTTTTTAGTTTGAGAGTTTAGTAAAAATGGGAATAAAGCCTTTTCCTGGATTTTTTTTTTTTTCAGATTTGGTAGATACAATTTCAGTTTTGAGTTTTAAAACATTTGTACATTTGTTCATTTTTAATATTAACTCGTATTTGATTATATTAACTTTTTATTATTTATTTTAAAATAAATTTTCTGGTTAAATTTCAGATACTCTGCTTCTGTTGGAGCCAAGCATTTTCTGACATCTGCAAAGCTGAATCGGGGCATTGAAGAACTATTTGTTGATCTAACAAAAAGTAAATCAACTACTGTTTCATTTGTAATTTTTTACAATAATAATCCTGTATTGAGTATATTTGTATAAAATTACTTGAATTCACTGCATGTTTATTTTATAATCATGCAATGGATTGTTGCTGCAGTTTAGTGCTATGATGTATAATTGATAACATATTTAACTCTTTTCAGCACTGGCTCGGTCTCTGGGACCAACCTCGTAACCATTTTATGCTTGTTATAGTTTTCATGCTATAACTTTTAAATTAGTAAGTGTATGTTAATGAAATTTGGCAGAGCATCGGTAAACACTACAATGCTTTCATACACAAAATATCAAATCTTTTTATATAGTCTTACGGTTTGTAAAGCAATGTTTTTCTCATGCCTTTTTTTTTTTCACATGTTGTCTATCTATCCAACATGCAAAGTAATTTTCATTTTAAGATTAAAAATACTATGATGCATCAGAAAATTTTCAAATTTCAATGTAAAATCTTTATAATATCCAGATAGTTATCAAACGTTTCTTTTTGTCTCTTTTTTTTTTTCAGTAACGAATCTCTGTACGGGTTTGGTAGATTTGACCAATCTTGTAACCACCGTAAAAAAAAATAAGAAACAATTATACATTATGTCTTTTATGTTCTAGAATGACAACAAATTATAATACAAAAACATAAATGTTTAGACTAAATAGCTTAAATCTCATAATATTATACATTTATATATATTTATAATTTTTATTATATTGACTTTTCAGCCATGTCTGGCTAACAATACAGAAGTTACAATGATGCAGCACATCTGCACTCATGTTACTGTATCCAATAATATAAAACTGACCATTAGTCTTTACAAAGTGACCTGTCTTGGCTGTTTTAGTAGACTAG
>NW_013669162.1:24312-26021 GCF_000517525.1 Limulus polyphemus
AAGTAAGTGTATATAAGGGAGCATTTCCAAAAATGGAAAGAGGTGGACGAGGTGCCACTGCATTTGATTCATTACATGAGCAATATCTTAACAAATAGAAAAGATAAGAGGTTCTTATTTTATGTTCTAGCTTGTCAATATGGGTAATTTGTGTTCCTAATTCATACAAAGCTATAGACTTAGTATTTTGACATCACAAACATCAAATTTGAACTAGTGCTGCATTCAACATACCACAGAACACACAAAAATCAATGCTTTACTGTGTTTTTTAATATTTACTATTAAATTAAGAAATTTAGTAATGTACAATACTAAAATTTGAATTATATCTACAGTTGACATAAATTCATGAAATAGTAGTTCAGTAAAATTTTGAATGCGAGTCAACAAATGCGATGACATGGCCTTTCACCCGTGACCCATCTGGAAAGGGTTAAGATTGTATTTAGTTTACATTGAATTCTCAAAAATTCAACAGTGTAATGCTATCATAGGTATATTTAAGAAAAATATTCATGTGGTGAGATAGTTAAACAAAATAAATAAACAAAAGGCACAGAATACAGCATTTCAAAAAAGAGAGCTTTCAGTGTTCTCTATGGAGCAAGTCTACAAAGTAAATACTGTTGTTATGAAAGAGAGCCCTCTGACCCAAAAAACTGGAGGAAGCATGTGTTGAATCTTTGTCTTCTGTATAGTTGTTTTAGCTTTTGTACCAAGAAACACGGTTTTAAAATTACACAGATAAAAAATGCATAGAAAAAATTTTACAGGAAAAAAAACAAACTTACAAGGATGCTAATGAAATTTTACAGACATATAGGGAACAAATGTCAAACCCAGATCAGCACTATATGATGGTGTCCATAATATGTTGGGTGGTGCATGTGCTGGTAAACAAGTTCCTATAGTAATGTTACTAGGATCTGACATATATACAAATGTCATCAGACTACTACAATGGGTGTTTACTTTTATAGCATTTGCCAAAATTGTGTTAATGCTGCTGAGTATACCTTATATTTTGTATATTAAAGAATTATTTACTTTTAATAAGAAAAAATGCTTAATGCAAGATCACATGATGTAAAACTGGCATAGTGTTGTGGTATCTGGTGTGAACAGTGATTAGAATGATGTTGTGGTATCTGGCATGAACAGTGATTAGAATGATGTTGTGGTATCTGGTGTGAACAGTGATTAGAATGATGTTGTGGTATCTGGTGTGAACAGTGATTAGAATGATGTTGTGGTATCTGGTGTGAACAGTGATTAGAATGATGTTGTGGTGTCTGGTATAAACAGTGATTAGAATGATGTTGTGGTATCTGGTGTAAACAGTGATTAGAATGATGTTGTGGTATCTGGCATGAACAGTGATTAGAATGATGTTGTGGTATCTGGTGTAAACAGTGATTAGAATGGTGTTGTGGTATCTGGCATGAACAGTGATTAGAATGGTGTTGTGGTATCTGGTGTAAACAGTGATTAGAATGGTGTTGTGGTATCTGGCATGAACAGTGATTAGAATGGTGTTGTGGTATCTGGCATGAACAGTGATTAGAATGATGTTGTGGTATCTGGCATGAACAGTGATTAGAATGGTGTTGTGGTATCTGGCATGAACAGTGATTAGAATGATGTTGTGGTATCTGGTGTGAACAGTGATTAGAATGATGTTGTGGTATCTGGTGTGAACAGTGATT
>NW_013669162.1:26992-35639 GCF_000517525.1 Limulus polyphemus
TGTGGTGGTATCTGGTGTGAACAGTGATTAAAATGATGTTGTGGTGGTATCTGGTGTGAACAGTGATTAAAATGATGTTGTGGTGGTATCTGGTGTGAACAGTGATTAAAATGATGTTGTGGTGGTATCTGGTGTGAACAGTGATTAGAATGATGTTGTGGTATCTGGTGTGAACAGTGATCAAAACATCAGTGTTTGCTCTGCTTTTTACTCAGTTTTCCACTGCTTTACATAGTCAGCAGTTTGTCTTATTTCCTGTAGAAATTTTAATCCAGAACTTTAAGTTATTTAATCATGCGTAGTGAAGCATATTGATGTGTAATAGTGAAAAATATGTATTGCAATACATATCTAATTGTTTTGACAACAGAAAATGCTTGATATGCCAAATGGGGTAATTCTTTAATCACATATGACTTCAATATTTTATTTAGGGCACAATTAACTGTTTTTTAATGCTGTTGTTTATTTGTTGGTGTCAAAATGGAGAAATTATAAAAGCCTACAAAACATTTGTTTACATGAAATTTCAATACTAATCACATACATTCTGTGCTTTTAGCAGTGTACTTTAGTAGTGGTATATGCTAAAGAGGTAACTTTTTAAAGTGTGATTAACAGAATGTGAGCTAAATGAGTTACTATAACTTGCACTTTGAAATGCAAGTAACCTTCTTAGTTGGTGGGTAATAACTTATATACCAAACAATTTTGACAGTTGTAGTTCTTTTATTGTTCAGTTATTTTGTGTAATAAGATAATATCAATAGTCTGGCACTCAAACCTGTCATAATTTAATATATTCATTTAATTTTTGCTAAACCAAATTGCTGTTTTAGTGTACTATGAAAAAAATAACCTCAAAGAGAAATGTGTAAAAAATAAAGGATTGTTTGTGTATAAATGTATAAAAACACATCTCTCTGGATGTCTGTCCGTATATACACATACTTGTATTTATAGGGATGATAGAAGTTGCTGAAAGTATAGATGAACATCGAGCCAACAGCTTTGGTCATGGTAGTAATCCCAGAAGGAATGTTGTGATTATTGAAGATGAATCTCAGGAACAAAGGACAGGATGCTGTGGGGGATAAAAACAGAGAAAGTCTGAAATATTTCCTGAAGTGTCTGATAGGTTTTCCAATTTGTAATATATATATAAAGAAAATGTGGAAACGTTTTAAGCAGTTATCTTGCTGAGTTTGGTCACTGTTTATTAAGTAGAAATTATAGACTGCTAAGTATTGGGTATCTGTGAGACTTCAGATATTTTAAACATGAATTACACCCACACCTGTTAGGTCAAGTTAAATACTATGTTCGCAGTGACTTGTGTTTAAGTAATTCTAACAAACGGAATTTATTAACATTCATAAGTTAGGTTTAAGTTATATCTGAGTTACTTTATGAAACTAATTAGATTCAACATTACTGAATAAAACTAGAAGTTGAGTAATTATAATAACATTAATATTATGTACTATTGCTGAGTGATTTATATATGCAGAAACTTTAATTATCAGAAACAAAAACATGAGTGGATTTGTGGGAAAATGTCCTAGTTTCTTGTTTTATCTGTAAGTTTTTTTTTTGCCTCAAACAAGTCACATATTATTTTTGTTAATTTAGGAATATATGACTATGTAAAATGGTAGGTTCCTAAATGGGCTCTGAGAATTTATCTTGGAGTAGCCTTGACACATGTAAAAAATATTCTATTTACTACTTCCCTAATGCTGGATTATGCAATATATTTAGCAAGAATTTTCATTATTGCATTAAATAAGTCTACACAATGCTTGTTATGCTTAAGATTTTTCTTTCATAAATATTAAATTGCAATGAAAATAAGTAAGGTATCCAAGAGTGGCTATTATTCAAAATTTCTACAAAATCATTAAGTGGGAATCTTCAACCAAGGTGTTCAAGATCTAGAGGGGAGGCTTAAGCTAAAGAAAATGTAGGAACCCCTGTTCTAGAACATTTGTAGTATTTTTGATTATTTTTTGAAAGATTTTTGTATAAATACAAGAAACTTTCCAGGCTTCGAATAAAAGCCTTGTATTATTATTTTTAGCTTAACATAGTAATTGTTTTAAGTAATATTTATAGCTAAAAAAATTTTCAGTATTTCGACATTAAAGATGTTTTATTATCTTAAGCCAACTATTATTTCACAGTACCCTTTTTTTTTGCTACTGTTCTTAATGTTACAAAAATTAAATGGTTAGGAATGATTTAACATTTTTGTGGAAGCATTTATAAAACTTCACTTCAAAGTATTGAATGACTTTCTATATGTATATAGAAATTGTTAGACCACACATGCAAATGTTTGTTTGCTGTCAGTGTCACTTGACTCACCGTCACAGAGTTAGGAAGATAAATAGGGATTTTGTATTTATTATTTTGCTGAATATATACATTTGTGTTTATCTTGCTACAGTATATTTTAGTCACTCAATGATTCTTCTTTTTTTTCTACAGCCAAATAAAATTGTTTAATCATAGAAATATTCAGACATTGAATATCTGACAAATGTTTTATTACAGTATTTTGTAGCAGAAGCTTTCCACATGTGTTCTAAAAATAACCTCCTGTTCCCCATACTTAAGGACAACCAATTCAATCATGAAACTATGAATTTGCTCATATTCTTCAAACTTTAATAAAAGACGCAAGAATGCTTTGTGTTTATGAGGTTAAAAATGTACAGAAGTCTGTAAACATAATGAATTATACACAGCAATAAGCCACCAAAATGGTATCACATACACCCACCAGAGGGAGTTATTCAACAGTGGTTAGCATTTACTGTGTAAGTACTTCATATATTGCATTCTGACAAATGCATGCAATTTGGAAAGAAATTCTTCATCGTTTAGCATATTTCTAAACAAGGGACAAAACTGTTCCAACTTTATCTTGTATTTCAGTTCCACTTTTTAAAAATCTGTTGAGTTTTTAATTTCACTTTTTAATTTTAAGTAATCAAATGTTTTTTTCCACCACATATCTGAAAATAGTTGACTGCAAGTTATTGCAGCAATTGTCAATCTAATTAGTCTGGTAATATTGCATATTGTTGCATTTACATTATGTGTATAATAACTAGAGTAATGATAGGAGTTTTAAGCCAAACATTATTGTAAACTATAACATAGCAGTAGTTACAACAGAATATTTGAATATTGTGAATCTGAAAGACTAACTTACATAAACTGTCTGTAATATATTACAATGTAATCATACACTCTTTGTTGTAGAAAATGTCACACAGTAGCAGAATCATCAACTAAAACAGGGTGATGTCTCAATTAGCCATCTAGTGCATAGACATATAAAGCTTCTAACCTGATTAAATCAAGTGTGTCAGTGAAATATTTAAGTTGGACCAATTTTTATAGGTTCATCATGAGATGGTGAGCAAGTCATTTTTTAATTTTGCCTTATTTTTATTGAAGTGAGTTGTGTGAAATGATTTATTAGATAATGTTTTCATACTGAGAATTCACAAAAAGATCCTCTGTTAGCTAGCATAAAACACTGTCATATAATCTGTTTGGTATATTCAAAGTGAATTATTTAGTTGATGTAATTTTCTCTTTTGTCATTGATTCTTTTTAGGATGTATAAAAATTGTATATGGTTAACTATTAAATTCTTTGAAAGGTACGTTGAGTAGGGACAGAGTTAACTCATTTTGTAAAGTATATTCCTTCATTTTTTCTTAGTTTATCGATACAATTGAGGAAGTATTAACAGAAGGAACCCTAATAACAGGTCTTTGTAAATAGCTTTTTCAACACTTGTTGTTTCTCTATCTTTTGTTCAGGTGTGTTGAGCATGTGAGTTTTGAATATTTTAAAATACATATAGACATCTTCAATGCACATTGTATATCAGCTTTTTATAGATTCTTTTAAATATACCTCATAATCTTTTTTGCTTGTAAAAACAATAAACTTAATAGAGTATCACATAGTTATCAAACCTGGATTTATCACCAGTTGCTGTAAATCAGGTTTGGGAACATTTGCAGACTAGATAGGTTTATCAGGTATTAAGTGGAGAGTTAATTCTGTGGTTCTAAAATTACTGATGAGGAAGACTATTCTTGTGTGTGTGTGTGTGTGTGTGTGTGTGTGTATATACATATATACACACACACACACGAGTTGAAATACCCATCAACTGATGGGAAATGTTTAAACTTAATTAAAACAATGTATGTTTAACAGCAATCATATACTTGAGAGTAATAACTTTAACATAAAGTTTATCTCAAATTTTTAACAAAGCGTCTTTAAAAACACCATTTGCAATTTGCTTTCCATCTACCAACAAATAAAGATTTTGAGGTGATCCACCCTTGAACACCCTACATCCCCAGTGACTATAAGAAAAGCATGGTTGTTTGAAAAACAGTCCCAAACTTTCATACTTTGACCTTGAATCCCTTTAGAATATTCAACATTGTCTAAAGTGTCAACCTGTTAAGATTGTTTGAGATTGACTCAATAGGCTAGGAGTAATTAACCAACAGGCTTTGCAAAATATAAATAAGGATAAGTTCAATTTTGTCCCCTTAGGACATTTCCCATAGTTCACAGTGTTTACATACAAATTTTGAATTGATATTGGCCCAATAGGCTCGGAGGAGTTAGGGTGCAAACAAATACACGTTTTGTCTTTATATGTATACATAGATATATATATATACACACTCACACACATACACAGTAAAGCCATTATTTTGTTGTTGAGGCATGTGATTGTGCTTGTAGACTTTAAAGAGCCTTATTTTGACTCTGGGCATTTTTTCTGGGTGTCTTCAGTTTGCAATCTATCACAGGATAAATTGTATTTTCAATCTATTTGTCATAAAAAAAATATTTATTTTGTTGAATGTTACGTACATGATCTGTTTATTAAATTATGAAAACAATAATGAATGTAGTGCAAATTTGTAAAATGTCTTGGGAAAGGTCAAATTTTAAGGGGTGCAATCACACCCAAGAGTAAGATATGTTCTCTCATATTCTTTGTAGTTTAGAAAGCTGTCCAAAAATTGGGCACTTCAGGATGGATGGCAAACCACGAAGTCAGATTAGAATTGTTATGATGTGGCTTGTACAATATTATTTTGTGTTTGTTTGTTTTTTTAATATGTGAATTACAATAAGATGGTTGCATTGTAAGTGCTCTTCTCATTCTTCATTGTACTGGAGAAACAAAAGCCAGAAGTTAATAAAGCAAGAAGGTCTTTTAATTTATTATACAGCTTTTGGGTATCATTTTGTAAAAAAAATAATATATATATGTTGTGAATGAAGTAGTTTTATAAATTTTCAAAGAGAAAACTCCAACATTTAAAAAAATGTTTAAAGAAGAGTTATAATGCAGTATTTGGTATTGTTTAAGCACTAGTTTCACCATTTGTTGCATTTAGAGATCAAAATGGTAATGAAAAAAAGTCTGTAAAACTACAAGAAGGATAAGGTAGGTGTCCAGTAGAAGGTAGTTAACAGATATTTTATCAGAATATTTATCATACTTTGATAAAATGAAAACAAAATTTAGTGCAATTTAGTTTTTACTATATGTATTTCATTTTATCATTGTGCAAAAGAATATTTATTAGTTGAAAAGCTATGCATGGAGACCTAGTTTTTCTAATGTTTTGGCTCCCAGACCATGCTACTAATTAGAAAGGTTTTGATAACATCAACCAACTTAGAAGAAATTAAAAGACAGATCTTGTTTTGATGTATGCTGTTGCTGAGGGGGAAAAATAAAACATTACACGAACACATAGTTTATATAGCAGTGTAAAAAAATGAATTACAAAGAGTAGGTTGTAAGTTTATTATCTTATTCTGTTAATTTAAGAAATGTACTTTACTATCAAATCTTTACTGACATAATGTTAGGAAACACTTTGTATGTTAAAACATATAGGATCAATATTATTTTGGTTCATAATTGTGTGTAATGCTGAACTTTTTTTTTCCTAGAGTTTCAACAATATTTGTAGAGAGAGAGATAGCTTTTAATTATTATATTTAAGATTGATCTGTTTGATGCCTTTAATTAAAACCTCATAAAAGTATTTGAACTTTTTCTTGAGTATGTTTTAAAAGACACAAATATAAATTAGATGAAACAACTTTTATAAACCATTTATTGGTTATGGGGTGTGTTAGCTGTAATATGTTGTAATATATTTCAATGTAAACTGTTTAACATTATCACTTTACAATTAATTAAAGTTAATTAAAAGCTGTGATGTATACAGAAAATACTAATTTTTCTGTGATATAATTGTTTATATAGCTGTGATGGTGAATTTGTTTTTTACTACCTAATTGTTGGTTAAGAAATTGTGAAGTTGTATGAGCATCTTTATATTAATAACTGGGGAGGTACTTTAAACAAGGTAGTCCTGATTGGAAGTGGAATGTACATTAGTTAGTATTAAGAATTGACCTACAAATAAAAATGTATAAATTACAAAATAAGGAACTTGATAACCCAACACTTTCAGGAATCTTTTAATTGGAAATGTACATTTTATTCTTGTGGGGTTACTGAACTTCTTTTTTTTTATGCATTGGACAAGATTTTCAATCTATAGGCATTCAAGATGTTCAGCTGTTCTGAATATATAGGCTGATGTGATAAGTTCTTTATATCATTTCGAAGTGATGTCATTTTATATTGCTTACAAAAAGAAAAGTTTTTCTTTATCAACATTATACTTACAATACAGTTTCCTTTGTTAAAACAGATTCAATGATATCTGGAGTTATTGGATGTCTTATGGTAAAGAATATTAAGTTATATGGAATTTCTTTCTTTGGATAAAGTGAGAGATTTTGTTTTATTGCTGTTCAAATTTTCTTTTGAATAAAACATGACTAGTTAAAGAGCTGTTCATATTGGTTTTCATTTTACAATAATCAAAACTTAAGACAGGAGTGGATGTATCTTTTGGTTACTCACTGTAACAATGAATGAACATTCAACCATATCTAATGAAATTATTTTTCTTAAGATTACTTTGCATCATTCATTATTAGGACATTGACCTCTTGTCTTTAATTTTAAAATAATAATCTGTAGCTTTTAAGTCTGTGCAAAAGGCAGAATCTGGCAGAAAGTTCAATCATATTTTAAGGTAATTTCATAGAAACTAATAAGCTGAAGATATAACACTTGGAAATTGCTTGGAAAAATTTATTAAATATTGAAGACCCAATATGGAACCCAAAGTGCAAGATTATTCATTTTCCATAATTCTTTTTTTTCTTCTTATTTTAACTGTACAGTTATGTTGATTGAGTTGAATTGTTTGGATATTCATCAATTTGTAATCAAATAGTTCAGTACTTTCTTCCCAGTGGTCTTTCTTGATTCATATTCATATACTATTGATCCATAAATCTTTTACCCCAATTCAATGTATATATAATTTGTACTTCATGTGATAACAGTAAAAAAAAATACTTGTTCAAAACATAGATGAAATTGACAACAACAAATTGAATACAACAGGTTTTAGATGGTTCACACATATCATTTAGTTGCTATTCTAATTCAGAAATAAACATTGCTATCATTTCTCCATTAATTTTTTTTTTTCGTGTTAAAACAACTTCCCATTATTTCTGATTAATACTGGAAAAATTCCAATGTAAACCCTAACCTGAATGCAATATATGCTCTGCAGAAAGTATTAAAAGGATGACTAAAATTTATAATGTGTTGATTATGACGAAGTTAAAAACTATTATTACAAAATATACCAATAACCCATTCAGTTAACTTATATGCAAATCAGGATATCAAAAGATCTGTCACGTGAACTGAAATGTAAATGATTGGACATTCAGCCTACCATTGTGAAGGTAATATTTCACTTCATCAGGGTTTAATCAACACATAACAGCAAGAACAGCCTGACATTAAATGTTTCATGCTTAAAATAAAAAATTATAATATCCTGAGATATCTTTGACCACACATTTGAAAGAACTGTTTCCAGAGCATCTTTAATGTCTTAAACCACCGCGTACACGCTCATAAACAATATTAATCGATTGTTCATGGGATTAGCCCGTTGGACTGATCCCATATTGTAGAAGGAATGTTTACTACAATTTCAAACTTACTACGTGTACCCACATGAAATTAGCAAGCTTTTATTCAAATTTACAAGCCTATTGTACACAAAAAATTAGATGTTTTATAAAAGTATCTGTACTCAAAACATGTTTGGCAATTGATGACATCAGTATGACTCGGTTTCTAACAGAGTCGAGTGCAAGGTGATATTCATGTGAAGCTTTAAAATGCAGTTTGCGTATCCAGTTTCTTGAATCCATGAAATGCATAACCATAGTGTTTTCAATATCCCTATATATTATAGTTGGTATATACTTTCCTTTACCACAAAATGTTGCTAAATCAGCAATTTTATGTAAAATAAATAGTTGATAATTCTGACATCATATACATAATTCCATGCTGAATGGCACTCTGAAAAAAAGGTTGTGGCTTGCATATTTTGACCCCACCCATGCACGCAAGGTTAATATTGTTGCGTCAGCGAGTCACATGACTAGTGTGACGCCACGTTTC
>NW_013669162.1:36615-43254 GCF_000517525.1 Limulus polyphemus
CATAGTGGATCGTCTCTCAGACGCGACTTTTCGGGTAAAATGTGGTCGGCGAGGTAAGCCAAAAGTGGTGCATGCCAACAGGCTTTGGCTTTATCAAGGTCCAGGATATTTCAGTTGGGATGAAGTGGACAACAGAACAAATGACGCTGCTGAAGACGTGCCACCTGAAGAAGCCACCGTCGAAGAAGAAACTCTACTCAGTTTGAGAAGGGAAACGGTGAAGCTCTTGGTGAAGTTGCTACCACTGATGTGACTGTTACCGATCATAGGACATTTACTGATGAAGCAGATGAATCCCACATGAAGCAGAAGCCAACGAGACAGAGACCAGTACGGAAGAAGATACGTCCCGTAAAATTAAGAGACTTTGTTGAATTGTAATTTTGTGTTGGTAATTCTGTACAGTT
Source organism: Limulus polyphemus (assembly GCF_000517525.1). NCBI lineage: Eukaryota > Metazoa > Arthropoda > Merostomata > Xiphosura > Limulidae > Limulus > Limulus polyphemus. The sequence continues at coordinate 37,023 of NW_013669162.1, forward strand.
AATTAAGTTATTGTTAATTGTTATTGGTTTATTATATGTGGTTATTGTTCGGGACGAACAATATTAAGGAGGGGCAGTGTTGCGTCAGCGAGTCACATGATTAGTGTGACGCCACGTTTCTAGAACTATCCTGTACCTTGGCGAATGCTCTAGCATTTACTAGGTATTGGGTAGTCTGGTATATAAAAGAGGGTGACAACGTGACGGGACAACAACGTGTGTGTAGATAGTAATTGAACTGCAGTCAGAAGTATTGTTGACGTTCGTTGATATAGCATTTGTTTTAGCGCGATTGTTCAAAATAAGTGTATCGTAAAGTTGTATTCGGAAAGAATAAACTAGTTTTATTAAGTAAGGACTTGTGTCGCTAAAATTTCGTCGGAACGAAGTTACGGAAAGTTAATTAACAAACGGAGACGTAACAATATGATTGAAGTTCAGTGAGTGTGGGGGTTACTCCATTCAATAAATTAACTTTTCTTCAAGGAATGTGTCGACCAGTTTTGCATGGTGGGGAAAAAACATTGCCATACATTATACTGAAGTCATTGCCAATCCCACTGGTATATAGTAGCACAAAAGAGTGAAAGATGTAGTTTGTATTATGTTTATATTAAGGGAGATATGCTGCAGGGTTTAGAAAGTGGAATGTACTTATTATGACACACATTTTTTTTTTACCAATGCTGTAGACGTGGACGTAGTGCAAATTGCTCATTGTGTAGCTTTGCACAAAGAATCAAACAGCTGTTAACCATCTAAACACTGTCAATGCATGAGTTGCGACTACAAACATCTGATTCATCAACCTCAGAGCAGATATTTTACATTGTGGCAAGCCAGAATTGATAAATAGTGGTTGCCTACTTGTGCTGTTGGTAGTGTTCTTCCTTGTCCACGTATTAAAACTATACCATATGTTTGGAAGTGATTTCATATTCTTCTAACAACACTTTGGGCCATTTGTATCTAATATCCAATGGCTGCTATGACTGGCGAGCCTCTGTTTGTCTGTTGACTCTCCATAGCAGTGAAATTTCCAAACGTCTTTGATGTTCATCCCAACAGTTTGGGACACTTAAAGAGTAACAAATGGAAATGAGATTACTACTACGTGTGGCACGTGCTGTATAATCCAAAATTTACATTTCAGAATGCATTGACGGATCATCAGATGTTGATTTGCGTAGCAATGAAACGAAAAGTGATAAACATTATTTCTTGAAAGTGTGTTTTGCCTTGTAGTAGCTGTAATATTATAATTATTATTTTTGGAAGTACATTTCAATATAACACAAAAGTTACTGTAATGTTCCACCCACTTTTACTATTGTTCGTAGCCATATAAAATCTGGGAAAGAGTATTACAACCAATAGTTATATTTAGAGAGTAAGAGCCTTCACCTTGGATGAATATAATTCTTTTAATATATATAAAAATTTGGACACACCTGATTTCACTATCTTGTTTAACCATTTTTTAAGGGCTTAAAATCGTCAATATAATATTTGGATAAAACACTATACAAATAAAGTGATAGATATGATATACCGTTACATCACAATTCTTGAAATGGAGGCCACTAACGTGTGTTCAAACCTATGTATTAATCAGAATATATTTTATGTGTTAATCAATTCTGATATAATCAGAGACTATATAATATATTTATGACATTCTGATTGACTGATCTCCTGGAGGTAAGTTATTAATATCCATAAAACACAGCAGATTCAAGATATGATATGTAAAGAATGTGATGAACATAAACAACAAAAGAAAACGGCTCAAGCATACAGGCAAACAGGAAATTAAACAGTCTTTATAATTATTAAAACAGTAAGAACAATGTCTGTACTTTACCCAATTTGCCAGCTTCTATGTTCATGACGCTACTTTACACCTGCACAAGGCAATTACAAAACAAACAAGGTAATCATACAGTACTTTTAACTCGGATCAAGGCCCTCCTGTGGTATCTCACAATCAGCAATCATTTCTCTTATTCATATTCATACTAACTTGTACAAATCTATGTAGTACCCTTGAAACTGAGTATGATCTGACCTCTGAAGCAGTAATAAAGAAACAGGAACAAACAAGTTTAATCCCTTATTGAATGACTATTGTGATATCCAACCTTTATCTAAATGCTAGTTTACAGCCTTTCAAGTTCTATTTACGATGATGACAACTAACAAAACACCCGCACAAAGAAAGTTTTACTCTGTACCTGAATATACTTAAAGAAAGATATATCCTTTATTAATCATGGAAGATTTGTTTGTTTTTAGAGCAACGCCACATTGGGCTATCTGCTAGGTACACCGCGGGGAATCGAACGCCGGATTTTAGCGTGTAGGTCTATAAACGTACCGCTTTCCTACCGGGAGACAGTTATGTAAAGACAAAATATACTCATTATTTAGTTATGATAACTCCCATCTTCTTATTTCAGGGCTTTTCTAAGCCCCAACCCTAAAATTAAATGATAAATGCCATATATTGTTTTATTGAATGATTTTGGTAACAGTATCGGGAAATATCTTTCTATCAATACATATACATGATGCCGTACCACTTACACTACATATTCATGAACAGAGGAAAAACTATTAACACAAAAGCCTCCAACACTCAAATATAATTAAATAAACAAAATTCAGTAACAATTACATACTCGTGAAATTAAGATTAACTGAAAAATTTTGAAATAACATCAAATGTTTGTTTGTTTGAAATTAAGCACAAAGCTACACAATGGGCTACCTGTGCTCTGCCCACCACGCGTATCGAAACCCGGTTTCTAGCGTCGTAAGTCCGCAGACATGCCGCTGTGCCACTGGGGGGGCAACATCAAATGTACCATATACAAAAATTCAATTCCTAGATAACCAACCTGGATACAAAATTAAACAACCTCGGAAAATAAACCTAAATATATAGTAAAAATGTAACGACATAATACAGAACAAAATGATCATGTATAGTGTTACAAAATTTGAGATGAAAGAACCTAGTGGAAACACTGTAAATGAATTGAAAATTATCAGTATTGGGATTCTAGGCATAATTTGTTAAATCAGTACGTGCTCTCCAATATCTCCATCGTCACGGAAAGACTAAAAAAGGGTCGCCATGTTCAAACATCTAAAATCAACATAGAACTTTGGCGTACTCTTGTTCTTTTTGACAATTACCACTGGAGATGACTAAACACTCTCTGAAGGTTGTATGATCCTGTGCTTCAACATCTGCTACATTTCACATTTCAGTACTAGCTTTGTCCCTGGTACTCGAGGGAAGTGGTTGTTTGATACGACATACTTCACCTGCACCTATGTCTGCCCCCCCCCCCCCAATGGCACAGCGGTATGTCTACGGACTTATAACACTAGAAACAGGGTTTCTCTACCCGTGGTGGGCAGAGCACAGATAACCTATTGTGTAGCTTTGTGCTTAATTACAAACAAAGTATCTATGTGTTGGCAAATTATTATTGTCCATATAAAAAAGCCATCACATCTCACATATACATCGACATTATTCAACCATTAACTCATTGAATTAATGTCTTTATGTTGGATACAAATTGTTTGTGCGATCATCAATCATTGATTTCAGATGTTCTCGTAGTTGTGCATTTGTTCTGAGATGCAATGTGACTGAAGCAACCCTAGTTATAAAATTAGTTTCAGTTACTTATAACCATTCCAGCATGAAGATGAATAGCTAAAAGTCCATATTTACAGATCAGCAATGGGAATATGTCATTACTTGGACAGATAACTAACTGCTCATACAAGTGCAGTATGTTTTGTTGACAAGAAAGAGTATGATTTATGTACCAGTTTCTCCATTGCAGCAAAGAGCAATAACACACTAGACTGAGTGCCTAGTACACTCCTGAACACCATTGCCTATTCTAATTGGCAATGGATGTTTTTTTCTTGGAACTACAGTTCACCTATTACACAGGAGGGATTACTGTCCATTTGCACAATAGATTCATCCACAAGGTCCCACTAATTGAATTAAGGATAAAAACATCTAATGAAAAACCACAGTAAATGAAACAAGCTGTCAAAAGTCTTGATATTGGAGAAATTAGTTTCTAAACATTCGAGTGTCCTCTTCAGTCTCCCATTGTCTTTTATCAGGAAAACTGAGCAATAATGTCTACGTGACTTTGGAACTTTGAATTCCCTTACGGACATAGAAGTCGGGAAACTAATTAGATTAAAGTGACTTTGGGAGATTTCGATATTAGACAGGCTTTTGACAAAGCAACTTTTGATGATGATTCTTTTTATGTAGCGGTTTTGCATAAAATTCTTCTTGATTTCCAATTAATTTCATGGTCTGATCTCTCATATGAAAAAACGGCATTGTTTGTGGTCCATATTTAATGTCTCTTTTATGTTTAAAAACTCACATAACCTATCTCACAGGATTGGCATGGTGCAATATAAATGCCTTGTTTTTTTATCTTCAAGTATTGTTCTATTTGAAGTTAAATTATCTTTAATGTTTTCAGATATTTACATATGATTCTAAAGTTATTCTTCCTTAATATTTTCTCTAGCTGCTCAATATTAATGCTGTAGCCTATATAAAGTGTTTCATATTAGCAATGGCTGGTCTTTTTCTGTCTTAGAGCAAGAAAAACATTTTGGGGGGCATGGCTGGATGATTCCCTTCATGGAGAAGCTCTCTAGTATCCCACTGATTGCCGATTTCTGGAACGAGGGCACACCATCTCGTCTGCTAAAAACCTCTCTTGTTTGTGGAGCCCGTCTAATAATGGAGCTTTGTGCCAGGGTCACAGCTTGCTAGTGCGTATCACACCATGGGGAGGCTCTCAACTGTTCCACTACATGTTTGCTGACTTGCCTCCAGGCAAAACAGCTCTTGTTGGTACCATTCGTCCACCACTAGTACTTTTACCCTCTTTCCTGTAAGTAGCATTGATCAGAGGTTGATTTCTGCCTTTGGCAGTCTCTGTGTACCAGATAGCATTTGTTTCACTTCCTGGGTTCACTGTTGCAGTGTGATGACTGTTAGAGACATTTGCAGGAATGGAAAAGTTTGAGGTCCAGAAGAGGACTTCTCTCAGATGTGGCCTCCTTAGTTGCAGGCTAGCCTGTCTATATTACTGCTTTATTTTCCTAGATGTAATACACACACCATTCTGTAGAAATTTCCTTTTCTATGTAAACAATTATTTAGGAGAACTCACTGGAGGGTTGAAGAGACTGACCATTCAGATGTAGTATACAAAACTTCACAATTACAATATCATTTGGTCACAGTACCAATATTTTACCAATATCATTACTACTCTGTGGTATATTCTTTCTCGTGGATGTACCTCATAGTAATAATTTACGCCTGTATCATGCAGGTATACCATTTATTTAATATTTTCTTATATTAATGTAAAAATTCGAAGAAAATTCATCAGAATCTTTGCAGTTTTACCAGAAAACCATTAAGTTGATCTTATTCTGGTTACCTTTGTTCTTTGGGGAAAATCTTATACCACGAAAAATGGCTAATGCGAAATAGATGTTTTAATATTTACAATGTTTCGGGCTGGGATGTCCTTACTCTGGTGATTTTTAATTGTAATGGAATAGAATGTTTGACATTACAAGGATTATCAAACATAGAACGTTCGAAATTAACACCGTGCAACAGATCTAAGGTAGGATACACGCAAAACAGTGGCAAAACAATTTTTTTACAATAGGATAATATATATATCATTATAAATGAAAATAAGAGTCCAAATAAGAATAAGAAATAAAAAATAAGTTTGAATTATATTTAACGTATTTGGAAAATTTTCAATAATAGTAACAGGTAAATTAGATGTTTTTCGTTATTTTAGAGCAACAATGGCACGTTTTTAAAGTTCGAAACATAGCTGGTGCTCTGAGGTCTAACACAAAATAAAAAACTAAAAGATTAATTAATTAATTAAAGGTTAAGAATATGGGTGTATGTTCAAGGAAAAGATAAAAATGAGCTTGTGCATAAACTCTTTATGAGCTCACATATGTTTATACGAACGTGCGCGCGCGCGCGCACTCATACACACATTAACATAGGCAGAGTTATATAAAATAAATCTTTCATTTATTCCCTTCGGGTGAATGGTACTGTTACGACAGCGGAAGTCACGTGACGTTAGTAACACGTCATGATATTCTTCAAGGTTCGTGTATG
>NW_013669162.1:44225-48385 GCF_000517525.1 Limulus polyphemus
AAACGGTTATACCGAGAAAGTTACGGGAAGTTGTGTTTTCATCACTTTTGCGTTCTTCTGTGGTCTTTGGTGAAACTCATATTTAATCATATCCTTGCTTATGTTTTGCATACACCTGTCGAGTCGACTTAAGTTAAGCACTAGGTGACAAATGACAGTCTCAGGCGTTGCTGACCTATCATGTGGTTACTGGGTGCTTCGGAGGATATAGAATATATGGGGCGTTTTGAGAGTCAGTTTTATTTCACCGTATGGTAACCTAAATTAATTTAGGCATGTGAGTGATACTATGACATTTTGGACAACCAGAGAATGTATTAGGCCTCTACGTCACAGATTCTCTTTTCAATGTCTCAGGTGAAAAAGAAAAGAAATATTTAACTTATATAAAAAATCATTAAACAGTTGGTCAAGGAAGTAGAATAGTTCTTTGTTTGATGTTATGACACTCTGGCTGTGTGACTATCATGTAACGGAAATGTTTTTTTTTTTTTAAGTAGAAAGTCAATTTTATAATTTAATTTAGTGGTTTAAACAGTGAAGTCGTATTATTTCAGTAAGAATTCTAGTTGTACTCTTACAACAAAAATTTTAATTATATAAATGAGGAAAACGTGAGCGTCATGAGTTGCTTGTATATATATATATATATATTGCCGTAGTTTGTGTTACTTTTTTATGCGTTTTCCATGTGTATTTATGGTGATGTCAAAAACATGCCCTTCTTCGTGATCAACTGCAGTGCATGTTCTTGACGTATGTAGTTTGTAGAGTTAAAATCAAATGAAGGCTTAATGCCTCTGAAGGAATGGTAAAATGTAAGTCTAATACTCGAGGAAACTAGTTTAAAAAATAATATTAGTGAGAAGTGCTTGCAATTTGAGCATATGTTTATGATATATTTATTTTTCTTTGTAAACCATTTGATGACGATATTTTCACACGGAGGAAGGAATGCTTCCGTGTGTATCACAACAGATACAGTTTTTAATTTTAATTTAATTTTGCAATATTATCCGAAGGGATTGTCGAGATAAAGGCTTCCGACATACGGATGTTGTATAGAGTATTTTGAAGGTAAGAGGACGAGAGAACAGATTTGGAAAAGGTACGAAAGATTCCAGCAAAGACAGTTTTATTTTTTATTGATTTTAACGCGTAACAGGGTGGATGGCTGAATATTATACGAAAATAATACACGGGTTTAATTAAGTACAATTTGGAAAAGACAAATTAGGCTCCATTTAATATATTTTTCTAACACTTACAAGTTACAGGATGATTTACTTACTGAACGAGTTGCAGTCGACAGTAGTGAACTGTGAAGGCAAACACTACATTATACGGGAGTTTAGGGGGATTCGATGATTTCCATTTTAATGAAGGGTTGGTTTAAATGTGTTATTTTTCTTAAGGGAGGGTGTACAAGTACAGCCATAAAGTACCAAGTGCCCTCATGTAGTCGTTTTTTTTTTGTTGTTGTTAATTCTTTCTTATGCTATGTGACTAAACTCGATAAGATTAAGAGTCCAGATTGAGTATTTCATCATCATCATTATTGTTGTTAGTGTTATTTTTGATAAATGAAACAGTAGTGTATGCAAAGGTCCTAGTGGAATACTAACTTTATAATCTTATTTACTAGTCTACATTAAAGTTGTTGCTCCTGTGATTTAGTTCTTTTATTAGGACATTATATTATAGTATAACTTATAGCTCATAAATGATTAGAGGTATATTGAACAGACTTTTTTTTATTAGGACCACTAGTATTCAAGTGCTCTTGCTCTTTTTATTTAATGTATTTTCTTCTTATTTCTAAAATTATGTTTTAAAACTATTTTTTTCTGTTAAGTTTGGTTAAAGTCCCCAGTAGTGGTAAGTAGAAAAAAGCTTCCAAACTACTAAGATTTTGAGCAGTTTGTATCACAAGAAAGAAAAACAAAAAAGGTTGTTAAACATAACTACTCATTTTCTGTATATCCTATTCCAAAAGGCATAGAGCAACAGATATATTAGTTGTTAGCTGTCACCTTGCTTAACATATCAGATCAACAGTTATTTGAAGTTGGCTAATGTTACTCCTCTCTTTTAAGGGAGGCTATACAAATTGTCCAGAAAATTATATATCTGTTAGTCTTACAGCAGTGGTGGGAAAAGTATTTGAAAGTCTGATAGAAGATGCTTTACAAAATCATTCATCAAAATTTAAAATTTTATTGGATAGTCAATGTGGTTTCACTAGGGGAAAACTTTGCCTTACTAATATTTTGACATTTTTTGAAGAAATTGCTGCATATGTTAATGAGGGTAAAGGTGTGAATTTGATATCAGGATTTTCATAAAGCAGTTTATTTTTTTATATTTCATTCTGTTATTTGGCACTTCACATTTCCGTGGATTTCAAAATATTGCCAAGTTTTTTCATAAGGAACAAAGGTCATTTAACTAACCCTTATAATGTTAATACACAGTGTCCAATTAGTCAGTTTGACACTATTAACAAGGGAAAGCCTTTTTTGAAGATAAGTAAGAAAATAACTTGTTGCATAAAACAAGTGTCACTAAGTTTTGATCTTGGTAATATTGAAAGTTTTTTCAACTGATACTGTTACAGCTGGTAAATGTAAAATGAATACTTGTATATGAACACTACCATTCAAAAGTTTGGAAGCAAGCACACATTTGCATATAAAATTGAAAGATACATTTAAAGTTGTATTATTGGCTATAATAGTAATAAAGACTAAATTACTTGATTGAATATATATATATGTGCTTTGTAATCTAATTGTTTTATCTTGAACATTAGATTTACCAAAATAGGCACTTTTTTGGTCTTAATGACAACTTTGCACATTGTAGTACTAAGACATCCATTTTACTGAAATATTCAGGTGTTAGGACATTTCCAGCTGTATGAATATATTACCACATTCATGTCATATTATGTATTGCCATAGATTTTAAGTTTCATCATACATGAGTTCAGTAGATAAGTGTGGTGAATGTAATAGCCAAACTATGTTTAGAAGGTATACCTTGTTTGTTGATTTCAGTGTAACCTCAGCATAGTTTAACAGTATGTTTGAGATCATTGTTTTGTTGAAAAATGAATCCTTGTGCAATTAGTATAACACCAGGGGGCATGGAAGTCTTTTTAGATTACTGTAATAGTTCTCTCTACACATTTTACACCAATTTCTGAATGTTTCCTGGTCTTTGTACAAAAACAGCCACAAACCATGATCTCTTCACCTCTGTTCTTAACTGTAAAAAATTTCTTGGATATGCTCTCTGTTATTCGTGTAGTATATAATTATACCATATCTTCTGTTAATAATGTAATGTTTATAATAAATTCATTCTTTGTTCTGAATATGTGCAGGTTTCACATAACATGTGGTACAGAAAACCATTAAGCTAATCTTGTTTCAAGTTATCTTTGCTATTTTTGAAGTGGGTAATACCTGTTACCACCCATGCTTAATGCTTGTGTAAAGATGTTGACAGCAATGCCCTTCATTGGTTATTTAGGTGACATCCAGAGGAAATGGCCCCACCTAAGTGTAATAAGAATGACTAGTCATGTGGTAGCACATGTAGTGCTGGATATATAAAAGGTGTCTTTTAATCTAAAAAACCTTAAAGTAATCAATCTAGTCTGTAACATTATTGAATATAGCCTTGTAAAACTTGGTTATTTGTGGTCAGTCCAGTAATGAAAGGGATGGTCAGATGCAAGTAAACTGCAAGTGCACACATTTTGTTTCATGTTTAATAAAGATTGTTCTTTTTGCATTCCATGTTATGTCCAGTTTTGTAACTGAATTGATGTCAAATCAACTCAGTTAATAAAAGATTTAATAGTACTTCATAATTAAAATCTTGAATGAATCTCCTGTTATCACTTTGGTCACTTTGATGATTCTAGTGATTAATTTTTATTATAATGGATCGTGCAATGTATACGTCCAAAACTCGGCTATTGGAAACTACTGCACCAATCATCACCAATCATAACTGGGTAATATTTTTATAACTAGGCAGTATTTTTATAGCTGAGCAATAAATACAACAACTGAAATTTTCACAAAAATGATAAGTTTCAGATTTAACCAATAACAATTACAAACAAAAAGGAGTAAGTTTCAAATATA
>NW_013669162.1:48937-66896 GCF_000517525.1 Limulus polyphemus
TGTGTGTGTGTACTATGTGTGTGTATATATATATATATATATATATATATATATATATTTGTTTATTTTTTTATTTCAGAAATTTAAATCAATTTCCAGATGAGATAGTTGGAAACCACAACAATGAATGACAAGAAACATCGTAACATTCTCGATGTTGATATGTTAGAGAAGAGGTTTTCTGCAAGTAAGCTCTGAATAAAAGAGTGAATAATGTAATATGTTTATAGTATTGATGTTCTTTTTATCTTATGTACTTAGCAGTATCATTATATTTATTACTAAATTTGATTTGCAATTTAGTGAATCTAGATTTTTGAATAAGCCACATTTACTAATCAGTTTACTAATCATTTACTAATGATGTCCACCCAATTCTTTGAAATACTATTATTACTAATCTCTCTTAATTCTATTTATTCCTCTTTTCTTTACTAAGCTCTGCTAGACTTTTATTTTATTTTATCTTTTTATATTGGCACGTAACATTTAATTAATTCTTCCTTCTCAAGGATTTATTTTCTTAATATTTTCAAAGAATCTTCTCTCAGTTGAGTTAGATATTCCACCTCATGAGTTCTTAAAAGTACTTGAAAGCTTGTATGCTATAGTAAGTTATATTTCTGTGTGAAGTATTAATCTGAAACTTTTTTCTTGGTAATTTAAATAATGGCATGTTAAGTCTAGGTTTGAATGATATACGTACAAATGCAAAGTTGTGCTACTCTGTAAAACTTTCTTTTCATATTGGTTATAAGTATCATTGTTCTTAAATTGTATATAGTGTAATTAATTTAGTCAATGAATTTCTAGGAATATTGATTTTGACACTCTCTGACATTCTAATATTTCTTGTCATAACTATACTTGTGTTTTTTTACATTTTAATTGGTGCATCACTTATATTTTTGTCTAAGTTATAACTTAGTTAATGACTTTTAAGGGGAAACATTGATTTTTGTGTATAATGATAATATTTCTTGAGAGAACAGTAATATGTTAGCATTTTTTTGGTTACACATATGTTATTTGCAACTATTCTCACCCCCCAACCTTTATTGAAAGTTGACCTGTGTGTAGTGCCAAAAATTCATTACAAGTTAAGTCATAAACTGTGCCCATGCTATTACACAATTCTTTTGTGTTCTTAGAGAGAAAAAACAAAACCTGGAAAGATGTATGTTGTTTGAATCACACTTTGTTATGTTTATTCAACATTTTATGTAAAGATTCAGAAAGGTAGAATAGTAAAATTTTTAAATTGTTTTCTTAGTATGGCAGAAATATTGTGTCTTGATTTCTGTATAAAGATTTTGAGAGAATTATTTACCCTTAATTATATAAAAATATTATTTTCTGTCTCTGTTTTTTTCATACATTTAGTGGTTAGATGACATTTGCTTGCTCTGTTAAATAAGATTTTAACAACAAATTATTTATTTTCTCAAAGGTGGCGAGACAAGTAATCCAAGTATTTACCTGAAAAAAAAAAGTTTTTGATAAACTTAATAGAAAAATTCCCATCCTTTTTACATGTTGTGCATTAGAAAAGTTAAATGCCTCTTTACTATTATACTGAGTGTATTGTAATTGAGGTCTGAGTATTAATAAGATTAGGTAGTGTTTCATCTGTGTTCTCTATCATGATGATAAATAAACCATCAATGTATAGTTTCTAAATTTAAAAGTCTTGTGTCAAAGTAAAAAAAACTTGCAATTCAATTTCCTCCATAACTGATTCAGCCATTATGATTGAAACTAATGACCCTATGGTTGTGTCAGATTTGTAATGTAATTTCTGATAAGAGAAAGAGATAGAAAATAATAATTGTTTGGCTGTAACTTTCTTTATTTAATACACCATTTAATAGAGCCTCCTTGAAGCTATCTTTTTCCAAATATTTTAGCGGTTCTCACTGCGGTATGGGCAGGCAGAATTGTACTCTGCATTGTGGGGCCATGGGTGCATTATAATAGTGAAGGTCAAATCAATTATTTCATTAGAGAAGCCCAAGTGTTAGTGGAAGGTGCCTTCTGTACAATCTACCTGTTGAAAGTTGGGGATGCTGGTGAAATTAGCCTCTATGAAGCAAATAATCTCCTCAAAGTAGCAGAATGACCATATAAACTGATGCTTAACTATGTATTCCAGAACTTTTTAGGGAGAAAGAAGAAAAAAATTATTCCAAACCCTCTCTCAGATGCTTTGTGCTTCTTGGGTGATCCATTGTTTTCTGGTGGCTGGTGTAGAGAGTATCATCTGTTGGTTCATTATCAATAAGTTTTAATCAAAACAAGCAATCTACTTAGATCAGAACTAAACATTGACCCAGTAAATAATGTAGTTAATTTAATATACCAGTTTAATTTGGCATTTAAATTGTCAAAAAAATAATGATTAGAATGCATTGGTTCATCAGAGTGATATCTTTTATTGTCAGGGAAGTTTGAAATTGACCACATTTATTTACTTTCAAGTTTTGTTTACATGGTAAAGTTTGGGATTTCTTAGTAAGTAGTGGTTTTCTGCTTTACTCTTTTTCATAACTACCCATAATTAGGTGTGTTTCTTGGCTTTTCATTTGGCTAAGTAGAGCTAATTAGATTGTTTATAATGAAATGTGGTTTGACACAATAGGCTGGTGAATTATGATTTTGATGATGGTGTAGAATCAAAATGCATTGGAGAAAGGAGTCAAGACTACATAAAGTCGTACACTGGTGTGAGAGTGTTTGTGGGGACACTGAATATTTTTATGTGTTAGTTGGAACGTGATTTTGAACTAGAAGAAGCATTAGTGATGTGAGTGGTGTACAACTATTTAAAATATTATTACTCCAAAAAGTACGTCTTTTTTTTTTTTTAACAGTTGACATTTTTCTTAACATGCTTTATGTTGTGTAATGTACATGTGATATACTTAGGATTTCTCTGTATGCAAAAATTTTCTGACAAGCTTTTAGTCTTATCGTAGGACAATATCTGGTCATCTGAACACAAAAAATGAGCTTGATGGTACTTGTAAGGTAGGATTGAGAGTTTGTCAATAAAGATTTAAATGAGAAAAAAATCTGTTGTATGTGTATTACTTGTTAATTTTAAAAGCTGATATTTCAAGATTAATATCTGATGTAATTTCTATTGTATGCATAGTTATGCAACTATTAAAAGTTTTCTTTTCCTTCAGTTTCAACAGAATCTGATATAAGTATTTACCACAGTGCTGAAGATTTATGGCTTAAAAGCAATACAGATTTTAATGAACAGAATGCAAAAACTTGTTTCACTGAAACCAGGAAAAATAGCAAACAGTTATTTGGTGGTAGATCTGGTGAAAGGCTGAATGGAATATCAACATCAAGAGAGGCTTTGTGTTCCAGAGATTTGCCTAACAAACATTATGTAGTAAGCTGTTTAACATTTATATTATGCTTAAAATATAGGAACTAGGATGTCATTTCAGGTATATTTTCATTATTTGCCATTAGAATAAAAAAGCTAGTTTTAGAGTTTATTTTATTACTTCAAACAGTTGATGAAATTGGATTATGTTTTTTTCAAAAACTTTCACTAAATTATTTTGAAATTCTCATTTCAGTGAAAAAACAATCAAAGATAAGGACAAATTTGAATATATTTCTTCTAAAAATTAACAACCTTGATGTTATTTTTGGTTGTTATAATGTGATTAAAAGATACATTATACAGTAATTCTTATAACTTGAAAGACAGCACTTCAGTAATGGAAAACTGGGTAAGACACTTGGAAAATATTTGGCCTGTAAAGGCTTTTGACGTAAATTTTAAGATCATATTAAACGTGGTAATAATTTTATAAAATTATATTTCCAAGATAACTTGACATTATTTGTGTTTATATATATATATATAAATATGTTATATTAAACTATATTGAAGCCTTACCATGTTGTTACAGTACCATTTGCCATATATGGTCATGCTCTATCTGATGGCAATATATCTTGACGATAGTCCTGCAGTGCATTTTCCATTGCTAAAGGCTTGTTTTTTTTGGTGTAAAATATATTAAGTATGTATATATATTTTTTAAAAGCTATAATCAAAAATCAACAATTTTGAAATTGTTAAAAAATACAAAGTTTGCATAATTTTGTTATACCATTATGAGCTGTTATTTCAAGACAAATAGTGAAACCTTGTATTTTTACATGTTATTACGCTAAGTACGTATAACAACATTTAAGGAAACTTGTACTATTGAAAACTTTATTGTAACTGTAAAAATATAAAAGTTTAGCAGATTTTGGAATTATTTTGTTTCTAACAATTTAGGGATGTGAAAAAATTATGATGTATTTGTAAACAATTTCTGTGTTATACAGTTAATTAACTCTGTTGTATAGCCTACTACACAGACTTTAAAATCACAGAATACATACATTTATAGTAAACGTTTTGATTAGTTTTGTGTTTGAGAACAATAAAATATTTTTAATATGTAACAAAAGTTTTCAAGTTAATTTGATGATCTTTAGGTCATTATCTGAAGTGAATCAATTTAATGGAAAGATAAATGTTGATGTATAACAAGCAGTTTTGGCCACTGGGAAAATATTATCACAACTCTATGATGCTTGGAGAGATCAGCTGATGTGCATGATAACATCAAAAGGGATGAAAAGGATGGAAACAACTTCATAAAATGATAGAGTTTTACATTTTAATTGAATGCTCCTGACTGTTTCTACAGTAGGAAAACTTCAAACAATCATAACATTTGTATGGAAAAGAATTTGATTGGTTAAGCCAATTTAATTTAAGACTGTTTTTATAGACTATGTTTAAAAGAGTAAACACACGTGAATGGCTCGAAAGTAAATGTACAAAGTGTAGCAGTTTCTCATAAAAAGCAAAATGAAAATAATTTGACAAATAAAATTTTTGACATTTCTTTTTTTAACCAAAAACAATGAAGAAAAGAAAACATAGTATTTCCTCTTTCATTGATGTATTTTTATTAAAGTATTGAAATTGAAATATATTCATCAATGAATAAGCATTTGAGAATGATTACTTTTCACAGTTGAGTTTTATTTTCAGTTAAAAAAATTCTGTTTAGATTTGTCTGTGAAGTGTGAAATTCCAGTAAGTATTTTAGAAAGTTGAATTTTTTCTATCAATTTCAGTGATAGTTATTTGTAAATTGAAATATACTTAATTTTTTCATGAGAATTGGCAATCAAATAAGTCTGATTACATGTGTACTGTACAAAATATGTATGAAAATGATTAGTTGGTTGTTTGGTTTGATGTGCATAAGAGAAGCTCGTAGGTGTAATGCAAAGTACTGAGTATTTTTTCAAGAACTTTTATTAAGAATTATTATTATTTTTTTATCTGTATAATGTATTTTTAAAAGTTTAAGATATTTTATGATAGTTATCATCATTACAGCATATAGAATTATATGGTAGTTTGTTTAGAAAAAAATTACTTTTATCACATAATAAATGTATTTTAATATAAAAGTTATATCTTAGTAACCAACACACAAATTAAATTTGTGTCGTTCAGGAACCATCCTTGTTTTTTGAAGATGGATTGCATCGAATTGACTTTGTGTTGCTATATACTTCCCCATCAGGCATCCAGAAAAGTACTCTTCATAAGCAAATGAGGGAAGTGTTTGAAGAAAACTTGAAAGATGAAGGTTTAGAACTGGAATATGATACTGAGGTAGAGACAAATACATCATTTTAAAAATATAAAATATTTCTGTAAAAAGTCAGTTATTCAAAAGAGAAAAACATTTCCAATTTTTTAAATGTTCTCTTAATTATGAAAAACATGACCAATTGTTTATTTTAACCCATTTTCATGGATTGGGCCAGTATCATGGAATAATCTTCATTAATAAAGATACTAAATATGCTATTAGTTCAAAGCTAAACATTTATTGTCAGTTGTTCTGATATATATACATTTTTCCAGTGTTACTTGCACATGTGATTTATACTTATTGTTGTATTGAAATTACATTACTTTACCTGCCTACATACATGATAGTAGTTTTAAACTTCATGTTAAAACTGCTTGCTTTCTTTTTTCTGAATGATCCTAATTAAAAAAGAAAAGAAATAAACAAATTTCACTTACAGTCACTATACAAATTATAAAGGAATAATTCATTCATAATTTCAGCCTAACAGATGTTGGAAATTATTTTAGTGTTATATTGTTATGGTAATTTAAAATCTATACTGGAGGTGGTCTTAATGTAATGTTTTATGATCGGTTTATCTTCTGTATCAATATTAATGCTTAAAACAACACGTATTGCATAAGTCACGGTCCCATGACAGAAGAACACACACTCTTTAAACCTCAGTTACAAATGCTACTAGTCAAACAGTTGAAGTTTTGTAAAAACAGGACAGAAATAATTGCAGTAATCTTACAATGATATTACATATTAATGTTTACAAAAATGTATAAATTGCTGACTTTACAGTTTATTATATGTTTGTTCAATCCCCTTAAAAGAATTGATTGTCCAAATTGGAGTAATTAATTCCTTAATGTTTAAAAAATAAAAGAGAATACACAAACATTTCAAGTGACTTATGTTTTCAGTCTCACTTTTCTGTTGTTTATAGAAGTAGTAAAATACATTTCGTGCATTTTTGGTTTTTCATGTAACAGTTGCATCAAAATAGTTATGAATCCTTATTAATGTTTATTCAAACTTTATTACTAACCATTGTGGTATTATTTTGTTGCCTGTATTCAGCTGTACATACTATCTTATAGGCTCAAAGTTACTTATTCATTTTGTAAGGGATGTCATTAGGCTAGATGCAGACTGAATTGAAAATTTTAGAAATCTGAAATAAATCACTTTGTCTAAATAAAGAGTTGCCTTTTTAAAGTACAAATTAGTTAACCCTTTCTCTGTGGCTGGGGTGTATATTTCCCAGTGCACTGAGAAATCTACATCTCAGCTACAGTGAATGGGTTCATATAAATAACAAGAAATATTGAGTGATTTCTCTTCAGAAGAAAGGTAGGCAATTTTGTTTTTGTTCGTAGTATATTTCTGCAAGCCAAATAATTTAATCACTATTTAGTTTCAAAAACAATGCTGAATTTCTTTTATGTAAACATAAGTATGTTGGGGAAAAAATACAACATATGATCTTGAAAACTGGCTTTTATTTCATCATCGTGCACTTGATATATTTTTTTTTTTGACAAATATTTGTTAAGAGTGCAATTAATAAAATTTTATGTTAATTTATTATTGGGACAGCAGTATGTCTTCGGATTTACAATGCTATAATCAAGGGTTCGATTCCTCTCAGTACACATAGCATATAGCCCCATGCTATAAGAAAATACACACAATTTATTATTATAAATTAATATCTGTAATCTCTTAAGCTGATATTATGTACAGTTGCTATGGTGGTAGCTTTATTTCTTATAAGACCAAAGTGTGAACCCTTTACAACATGTGCATCAGTGTATTGAAAGTGTATCAGTGTATTCCATGTGTACACTAAGCCCTTCTATTGAATATTTGTAGTCTTTAATGAGATATTATATATTAAAATATATACATATTGAAATGTTTGAGACAAGTGTGCAAACTTGCAAATGATTTAGTTTGTCCTTGGTGGTAATATGTCATAGCTTCTGGGCTGGAATATCCACACTACTACATTAGTCCTCATTAAATCATCTTAAAGTCCATTTTTTGTTAAGTATAGCTTTTTAGTGTTTTGGCTTTTCCACCTTTCTCATTCTGATATTTCCAACTGTGAACAATGTAATATTGTATTTGAATGTTAAATTTTCGAATTAATATAGAATACAGATAGATATATGCCTCTGGCTGGACTTTCCATTTCTGATTTTTGTGGAGATGAAATATATTATTATTAGGTAATTTTAATTATCTATTTCAAGTTGTGATTTATGGTTGGGAAAGAAGATCATTCAGGTACGAGCAACCTCATAAAGAAATACCTAGGGATGCTTTTTGGTTGGAAAAGGTAGTCTTTCAAGTAAGAGAGAAATCTTATTAAACAAAGAAATTATTTGATCTACGCTGTATATGGTGCTTTCTAGTTGAAAAAGGACATATTTCAAGTAAGACAGAACAATTTTCTACATAAGGAGTATGAATGATGCATAATGTAGTTGCTGATTACATTCTCAAAATTATTGGATAAAAGTTCTTTTGGAGGTAGTTTAATGTGTTCAACTTATTATGAATTGATTTAATTTCACTGTCGAAAAATCTTCTGTGATGCTGTTTGTGAGCTTTTAAACCATAGTTGCTTGTCTAAAATTAAAAAATTGGGATAAAGTTTAAATTTTCTACTTCTCAAGAGCACAAGATGAGAATGTCTTCAGAATCAAATAATTGTTACTCATTCACAAGTTAAAACTGTCTATCAACAGCAATTTGTTTGCAGTACCATTCTTACCTTAACTGTCATTTTAATTCTGTAGGAAGCAGATCAGTAGTGTGCCTTGAAATATAAAATTAAAGCTTCCTTGGAGTTAATGTAATAAAATACAAATGTATGTACATTTTTGTAGAAACTTTTTTCTGCATTAACAAAACTGAAAGTTAGAAAATTTAGAAGCTACATTAACCTTTGTTACCTTTGAATAGTCTGTCACTGATGTCAACTGTGTGAAAGTCCATGCTCCTTGGGAAGTTCTTACCAGATATGCTGAAATAATGAAGTTAAAAATGCCAATGAAAGAGGTAGGATATATACTGGGTTGTTAGACAGTCATTGGTAACTTTTTTTATTTCTCTCTCTCTCTCTTGTGTTTGCAGCTGGTATTACTAGAAGAAATAGTAATAAGTAGCTGTAAAATTTAATTTGAAGTGTAAATGTTTAATTCACAAAAAAGTTTAAATTTTAAATTTATTTGTTATCCTTCATATATTTTTTTGTTATGAGTATAATCAGAAAATTATTTGTTTTAAATTTTCATGCACAAAACTGTACATAAAAGAAATGTGTATGAAGTCAATAAAATACTGAGTAATCAGCATCTTAATACAGATAACATTTGGAAAATATCATATGTTGTGAAGATCCTGCAAGTTATTGTTTAACTGTATAATATTTCATTACAATCTTTGCATATCCATTTGAAGATTTGTTGTTTCTTTTATTGTAATTTTCTGTGCCCTGAAGCAAGTGTAAGTATTTATTACTAAAGTTTTTTTTTTATTCTGGTGAAATTTGAGGACAATTTCAACTTTGACAGTCCCATAATATTTACTGGTTACATGTAGTTTTTTAGGTTCATTTAATGTGTTATTAAATACTTCAATCTGTAACTTTGTGAAACTGTTTTAATTAATTTTTAATAGATATGAGAATTTTTTATGTAAGGATATTTGATGATTGGTTAGGCATAATGAACTGATGGTTGGTTATTTATTGCTAGCAATATAACTATTAATTAAACTGTTCTGTGTAATTGATAATTTTGCTGAATATTATTGAATGCTCTCTTAATTAGTCTGGCTCTTGCTGCTCTTGGATTCAGCATTTGCTGTCATGATAGTTCAACCTAGATTCCTTTAATTATGATTCTGTATTGACACACATGCTCATTAGGTAGACACAGGCATTCAGGAGTATGGCAGCAAAATGTGTCCACAATGTCAAGCATGATTAATGGGAGTGAGAGAACAAGTGAATTTCCACTGAGGTTGGCAATCTGCAATGTGTAGTTTTGTTTCTGCTGTTGGAAATACTTTTGGATTGAATATGTTATAAGGGTTACATTTTTAGTTGTTTGTTATAATTGATTGATTAATATTAACTATGCACAAAGTTACATGAGTTACAAAGTTACATAGAAAAAAAATTATATCTTTACTAAACCATTTTTAACAAATTTATATTTATCATTATTGGTAATATTTTATTATTTTTAACTACTTTTAGAAAAAATTAGTTTTTTAGCAGAAAATAGTTGATCCAATATCATGTAGAATTTACTAAATTATTCAGAGTAGTAGAGCAAGCTATATAGAATAATGTGAAGAACAGTGAGATAGTGCATTCATTTTTCTCAGAAAGGATATATATTGCACTGAAATTATTTTATTAACCTTTTTCAAATCTGTGAAATTGGAGATTGATTATTATTTTTATTGACATATGCTTTGTTGTTGCTGGCTAACAGTTTAAATGCTTTAACTTCACTTATTTTTTAGTGACAACAGAAACATTAGTTCATAAGAACGCAATAACACAACTGTATGAGTATTATCCTCCCCATGAAAACAACAACAACAACACTGTGTTTTAAATAATCAACTAGAAAAACTTTTGTCTAACATACCATGTTATTACTCTTTCATGTGCATAAGGGTGCTTGCGTTAATTAAAAAAAGGATAAAAGATTATAAAGAGCTCTCATGTCATAAAGTGAAGGCTTTGGTTATAATCAGCATTAGTAAGGTTAAGGGTCTCAAGCCAATAGGCTAGTTGATGTACAGAAAACCTGTGGAAGGATAAATAGTGTAATAATGTTAAATTAAATGATTGGTAAGTTATTTTATATACCCTCCAAAAAAAAAAATCACTTTATTGCTGTGAATCATTGAAAAACAAATTGACAAACATTTATGGGTTTTATGGCATCTGTGAAACTGTAAATTAAGTTATGCTAGGTTAGCTACTATGAATTATAGAATGCAACAGTTGTTTAGGGGAGTATGAGGATACACAGTTGGATTGTACTTTAGTGTCCCACCTGTAATCTCTCATTGTACTTTTGTATTTAGTAAATAAGATATGAAATTCAATTATTAAGAGCATACACGACTATATGAGTGTCTTCTATATTTAATTAGTTATAAGTTGAAATAGCTTCACTTATGGTTAGCACACTGGCCAGTAGTCATCCAATTATTTGACCACTATCAAGTTTTGTCAAATATTTCTGTAAATTCCCTTAAGAAATATTTAACTAAATATATTAAAATACCTGACCAGTTGTCAGAAATAATACTTTTCTAGAGTTGTTTATGTCAAATCGGTAAGGCACTAGCTTATGTGGATATTTTATTGCCATAGAGTAGCCCTAAGGTGTTAGCTCCATGATACCAGAATACTCTTTTTGGATTCTCTAATGTGCATAATCATAGCTCAGTTAATGTCATGATTATAAAAAGTAATAAAATTACAAAAATTGCTTGTGTCTAGCATATTGCTTTCGATTTTTATTGTGTAAAGCAAAAGTAAATACTTTTAGAATCATGATGCAGTGTAAACTATAAATTAAAGAAACTCTATGACTCTTCTCATTTTGAAATATTTATATTTGGCAAACGTTTGATTCCTTTTTTTGCTGAAGCTTTCATTGGACAACTTGTTGTTGTTACAATTCAATGCTGAAAAGGTAGTTATGTGACTCATCTCTGAAGATGTTTGTATGATCGATAATTTCCCTTATCTACATTTTAATTTGTGTGGTATTCATAGCTGTGTGTGTGCTACCTTTTCAATGGAGTGCCACTATTCCTACTGCTACAGCAAGACAAATACAGCAATGCTACTGTTGTCACTACATATTTATAAATATAGCAGTGCTAATGCTACCGCTACTTTTGAAACTGACATTTTTTTATGATAATTTTTTTGTCATAGGATAATGTAAGAATGAAAAATGCAAATCTATTGGTAAATGGTAATACTTTATTCCTACAATCACATAATACAGACTTCTTAGAACAACCATTCCATATTTGTGAATGATGATAGGAAAGCAGCTAACAACTATACAGCCTTTGATACATTCAATGATAGTACTTGAAGAACACAACGTCAAAAAATAAATTAGTACAATGACAGTAATAATAACAAATGAGATAATAAGCTAATATGAAGTAATAAATCTGTTATATTAGAAGATATTATGTCCCTTATTATTTATTAAATTTTATTATTATTTTAATATGTTATTTAATTTCAATAGCATCAGCTTCTCGAAATTGTTATCCATCAATCCAGCTCTTTTTTTTTGGCTTCAAAATGTCTTTGTTGTGAAAATGCATCATACAGCTGCACTTGATGGAATGAGTATATTGAAGTAAATAAAGAGAGATTTGAAAGCTGGTGAAGAAAACAATCTTGATTCTATATCTTTTGAAGTAGTCGGTTCTTTGCTCAGGATCAGTGTTATTTGATCATTGCTACTTTGGGATGAATTACTTTCAGATTTTTCTTGTTGTTTAAAGTGCATGAAGAAGTCTTCTTTCTCAATTTCCTCGGTGCTCAAAGATGATGAAAAATCACTTTTGCAAAAATCATTTGCAAAGTGCAGCATCTGAAAGGACCGGGCAGACAGATGCAAGAGTATTATATATATAGATTTAGATTAATATGTATATATATATTAATTGATATAAAATATACTATAAAAATACTGTAACTAACCAGAATTCCTTGACAAAGTTGGACCCATTGTCAGTAGTGGTCTTTGTAATTTTGTTTTGAATGCAATATTTGGTGTGAATTCTTCCAGTTCCTTTGCAATCAAGTCATAGGCATGGTGGCCAATGAGACAGTGGGAAGATGAAATCAATTACAAGTGCATTTATTTTACATTGGCTAACCCTCCCAGCATTAGCAGCAATGAAGGCTCAAAGAGGTTATTTGAAGGTTGTTCTGCTTCATTTTTCCAAGTTTTTCTCTTACTAGAAGTATAAGTCCCTGTCTGTGCTGCTTTAACTGACCATTTGCTTGATCTGTTTACCTTCATTCATCTCTTCATGCATGATTCAAAATCCCTGAGTTTATAGGAATGTTTGTAACTAATGTATTTCTTTATAAAGTGATTTCTTATTGGCACTGTAAATATTATTTTTGAGCAAACACAACTTACACTGCAAGAAAACACTGTGAGATTGGGATCTACTTGCACTTTCACTTCCAACAAATACAAAATAGTCTTTTATGTAAGGCCAAGGATGGCTGCTTTCATGATTAGACTCACTGTTAGAACATCATCTTTCTTACCGGATTCCTTTTTATGACACTGGCTAAAGTAGAAGGTGATGCATCCTTGCCCATAATACATTTGTCTTTTTTTCCTGTACCAGGGATATAAGATTAAATACTGTTTTTTTTTTCTCTTTCCCTTACAGTTGACATTGTGTTGCTCATTCATTGATAGCATATGCTGAATTAGTTTTCTTTGAGAAGGTATTTATAAGAAAAACATGTCCAAAATGATTAATTTCCTATTCAAAATTATAATGGTATATCCTTTTACCGACTAAGATTTTGATTATTCCTGTTTTCACTAATTATGGGTGGTTAGATTTGAAGTTTAGATATTTATCCTTTTAGTGTCTGAGTTACCTTCACGTAACAAAACAAGGACTTTAGTTGTTGGAATGTACTTTTCGATTGTAATTAAACTTCTTTAAACTGGGTTATATGAATTTAATATATATTACTAGAGATAATTATGGAAACACAGAAGTGATACACATACAGCATTCAGGGTGCTGCTAATTTCGTGTAGATCAGCAGCACTGTTGGTTGAGATGTAGGCCTAAACTTTTGTTGATTCCTACCATGATTTACTGTAATTATTGACTTGGATAGTGTTCTCTATCAAACAGATTGTTGTTGATTATTTTCAAATGCTTCAAC
This sequence comes from Limulus polyphemus, assembly GCF_000517525.1. NCBI lineage: Eukaryota > Metazoa > Arthropoda > Merostomata > Xiphosura > Limulidae > Limulus > Limulus polyphemus. Next base: position 62,627 of record NW_013669162.1, read on the forward strand.
TTGGATTAATTTGTAAAGAGACTTGTTTCCAGCTTTGCTCATTCTATTCTTTATGGTCCAATACCCATTTCAATCTTTTTGTTTGCTTACCTCTTCTCAACAGCAATTTCAAGCAATGACATGTTTAATGTGAACATTCATACTAATGTTTATCTTGCTATTCTAAAGTAGCATTCATACCTGTATTTATAACAGTTTCCATACTATAACTAATAATGTGATATTTGCATCTTCACAAAATTTGGCAAGCTTTAGGTAAACATTACAACTCTTTTGTACACAAAAAATCAGATTTTTGAATTTATTATTTTTACTAAAGATTCGTTCATGAATATATGGAATCATAGTGTTGACTGCTCCAAAAGCAAGGTGATTTTCATGTTAAGTTTAAAAATACTTTTATTCATCTGAAATTTCTCAAATTGCATTTGTGTAAATTGTAAAACCTCATACCTTTTCCAGAAGTAGTGCTATACACCACAAGTATGCCTTAATTTCTTATGATACACCTACTCTTTCAAGGCAGTTGTTCTCTGCTTGCTTCACCGGCCCCTCCAACTTTGCAATGTGGGATTCTTGCTTTGGGTAGTACCATTTCAGAAGTTAACATTTTCTTTCACTGAAAATCTATTTATTCATTTAAGGATCACAATTGCTGTTGGTTTAATTGATCCTTGCCAGCATCTGTAATATTTGGCTTATTTAAATATTTTTCTTAAGGTCTGTTAAATTTGTTTATAATAAATTAACTTGTACAACATATTAATTTATTATAAAATAAAAAGCTGTTGGTGAAGATTCAACTTTGTTGTGTTTTTTTCCCAGGTTTTAGTGACTTTATGAGATGTATATTTGTGACTGACATTTCTTGTTTGAGTTTTTTTACTTCTATGGCTTCTTTTTTCAAAATGTCTGTTCTAACTTTTGCTTGTGATGCCAATATCTGATAGTAGTGATGCCTGTTTATAATGTGTTTGTTCATATGTACTGGATCAACTTTTAAAGTTTGCTTTCAATGACGTAGTCCTACTTTTTGAACTTTTTCATTGAAATTTTATTGGGTTTTTAAAACCTTTTAGAGTAATATTTTGCAGCTTTTGGAATTTGTGGTTGCTATTCAGTAGTATGTAGTCTTCTGTATTTTTAATTGCAATCTACTGTGAAGATAACTTATCATTATTACTTTAGTCAGTAGAAAGGCATTATGTAAGCTTTCATTCTTTCCTCAATTTTCTGGACTCTTTTAATAATATGTGAACCAAAACTTATAGGTAACATTTATCTGAAATATTTCCTATCATCTATGACACTGTAGTTTTTGTAACTTTAATAAATTTAATGCAAAAGATTTAAGCAAAGATTATCAACCTGGAAATGCATAGGCAGTTTAATCATACATTATGGACTTTGAATAGAGGATGTGCAGGATGTCCAATAAATCATATTTCAAAAATAAATTAAGGTTAATATGGTAACTAGTCTTACATAAATAAACAATAAATGTGCATGATGAAATAACAGTTTCATCACATCACCAAATATCTGATTAGATATGATGTTAACAGAAAAATGATAAGGGTGCTTGACAATAATACTGTCATACTTTTAAAAAATATGAATTAAGGTTTTATCAGGTGATATGTAAAAGTTGAGGTGTTCTTGTAAGTGTGTTATTGCAAATTAGTGGAAATTTATATTATTCCTTATTATAAAATTAAAAATCACTTGTTGAAATTGATTGTGAAATAAAGTTAGAAAAAATATTTTTGACATTTTAGAATTAAATTAATATCTCAATTTTTAGACATATTTTCTGTGGTATGTTTTATGGAAATTTCAATATTTCTTTTTATATCAGTTCCTAATGGACAACATGGTGACTGGTGTGGTGCACAATTTCTTGGATTTTGAACCTGTAAGCATGTTTAGAGTACTATTAATTTTGTGTAATTTGCTATTGATACTACCACATGTGTCACTTCTAATGATGTGAACATGCATAAGATTTAAAGTTTGTGACAGAATAACATTAATTATTAGTTTAACATTTTCCTTAGTAAACATTTTATGGTTTAAATTCGTTTTTTTTTTTAAAGCCATAGTACAATTTACTGTGCATTAATACTTAAATAATTTAATGACTGCAACTAGTCATCCTTTATGTAATATAATGACTGATTATAAATACTGTCTTGTGACTAACATACTGACAACACTAATCCCTGCAATATAAAATTCAGCGTGATGGTAATTACTTTTCTGAAAACTACAGTCTCTTATGACCAAAAAATGGTCTTTCAGCTACCACTTTTTATATTTTACACTGTAGCAATGAGTAATTACACATATTACCCCTTTTATAAAAACAGTTGTTCATACTAGTCTGTCACTGCCTTAATATATATACTGGACAAAATGAATAAATGAAGATCTGGCAAATTATAAGTATACATTATGGAAAGTAGCTAAATTATAAATTACAAATTATGAGTGAAAGTGAAGTTTATTGTCTTGTATCAAATTATGAATATAGAAATGCATTTCAGTAACCCTTGGCATGGCATGCCTTGTAATGTGGAATTGTTTGTATTAATATCAAGGCTTAAAGATATCAAAACTAGAGTTTTCTTAATGTTTATGCCTCCCCTTAACATTGAATATGCCCATCACTAGTGGCCAACATGGCTTTATAAATTTGTTGCATACCATGTATTAATGACTGGGACATTCAGTGTTGTATGCCCTTTATGTTCTGTTTGGAAATCCATGATGACTGTAATTGTGTGTGGAGACATAATGTTTAGAGTGTTATGCTTAGTGCAGTGTTGTTGAATGTGAGTTGTTCACTGTGGTGCTTTCAGTGATGTGAGGAAGCATTTGCTCTGGTGTTTAGGGATAAGATTTTGGCATTGTGAGGCCTTATTCAGGTGCCAGTGAACCTGATTCCATTCTGATGTTCAACAGTTCTTGTATCAACCATATGCATATTGTTTCTGTCTATCTTAAAGTGGAAACTATTGACAGAATTTATCTTAGACAAACTTTGAGGACAAATGTAGACATGCTGAATCTGTTGGGAAGTGCCTTGTCAAGAATATAGAGAAACAATCCAAGATTCCATCCATAGATTGATCCAGGGATGCACAGTGCTGTAGAACTTTGTTGACCGCTTGAGTTAAATATACTCAACATTAAAGTACATATTTAAATATCCTAAAATCAATTTTGTGTACATCTTTAAGCCATAACATTGCTACAGAAAATCATTTATAAAGCAGCTACATGTTCCTAGCTACATATTTTATGATTTTTCCTTAGGAAAATTAATTTAACATTCATTAATAGTTTGCAGTTATGATTTAGCAACTTGAAAAATGTACACCACTAATTTGTTGAAGTTTTGTACCAAAGTGAGAAAACTTTTATCTCTATCAATCATGCTATATTTTCATAATTTAGTAAAAACTCATTTTATTTTACTTATTTTTTATAATTTCAGATAGACATAGGCTGCTGCAGTGGTTGAAATAATTATAAGTGCATTTTAAATTTTTTTTTTCATTGTATCTTTTGACAAAATTGGTATAAGAACTTACTTAGAAGATTGAGCTGGAATTTTTCCCCCTAAGGTTGTATTGGACATGTGTATAAAATGTACTTAAAAAAAAATTTTTTTTTTAAGAAAGTTAATTATTCTTATATAATTTTAGTGTTAGAAGTTTTATTTAAAGTTTACCTCCTCATGTGAGCCCAGATTGGCCCTGTTGTAGAGCTCTGTATTTCAGAGCTAGTAAGATAGGTTTAAATTATGGGATACCACAAAATATTCCCCACTTTTTAAACAGTGGGTGCATTGTAAGAGCAACAATCAATCCCTTAGTGTGAGTGGTAGGGTACTGCCTTTCCTCTGGTTAGTAATTCAAAATTAGGGTTGGCAGAAGGTAGCCTTAGTAACTTTATTGTAAATACAATACGATTACAGTACCTCCTCACTTTTAGATTAAGTGAAGACCAAATTTACTGAAGCCTTTTGTTCTAAGAATAAATTGAATGAATCTAGTAAAAAACTAAGATTACACATTATGATATTAAAAATATGTATGAAGTGAGAATTCTTTTGAGCAGTGATTAAAGATGGTTGAATTGGAAATCTTTAAATAGCCTGCTAAAAATCATGTGCTGGTAATCTGTAAAGGTTTCCTAAGAAACATATGCTGGATATTGTATACTACATATATGTTGGTTCATCTCACTTTGTAAGTTTGTGGTC
>NW_013669162.1:67074-82621 GCF_000517525.1 Limulus polyphemus
GTTTCCTAAGAAACATATGCTGGATATTGTATACTACATATATGTTGGTTCATCTCACTTTGTAAGTTTGTGGCTTGAAACTCTTATATTTTAAAGGTTTTGGAATCATTACTTTGTAGGATGATTATAAGATATTTCTGTGATATAAAAACATAATTTTTTTTCTAGCAGGTGATTGTTTTTGCACATTTGTGTTACGTTTTTATCTTTTTATTTGTAGGTACCAGATTTTCAGAAATCTAAATATTCTGTCCAAAGATTTATGCAAAATATCAATATATTTAGCCAGTCAGTTTCTGACTTTTTTAATATTCAAATATCAGAGGACCATCAGTTTACAGCTGAATACTCTAGAGATAAAGAATATTTGTAAGTATTTTAACTTTTTCTTGTTAAGTCAGTGGATCAGTCAATAAACATATTTCTAGCTTACATTATAATGCACTGAATGATATGAGGATTTTAACATGATGGATAAAGAATGACCTCTTTTAATTGCTTTAAGCATCAAAGGTGATTACAATGTAATTTATCCACTCATTAGTAAAAACATTTTGATATAGTCTAAAGGGCTGGGTAATTAATCAGTTGATCTAATTGATTGTCAATGAGCATTGAATAGTGCCATGTGAAATAATCAATTAATTGAAATTATGGTGAAATCAATTAATGTCACAAATAATACAACTGATTGAAATTAGAGTTTCCAATTATTCCATCTATCCAAGTAATCAAAATTTTACCATTATGATTTCTTATTATAATTTGTTTTGATTAATTCAAGTTTGTTCAACTTTAGGCTAGCATGGCCCAGTGGTTATTGTGGTTGCCTAGTAATTTGAGGATTGCATGTTTGATTCCTGTTGCTGTCAACCATGCTCACCCTTTCAGCAGCAAGGACATTATATTTTTTTCATTGTTTTTGAGTTATGGCAAAGCTATTAAAGCTACCTTGTATCAGCTCTAATTTTGAACTGCTGCCCACAGGGATGCAACCTACCAGCAGTCCCCACCACCAGCACTAGAGCTAGTATTTTTTGATAATGAATAGTGGGATTGTCTATGACACAACAACTATTAATACTTCCACTGGCACAACTGTACATGACAGTTGGCTTGCATTCTGTCTGTGAGAGAGTGGTTAGTGGCTGTTGTTTACCTAAGTAGAAAAAGTGATGTTTGGTCTAAACAGTAGTGTAGCTTTAACTTAATATATTGCTTACTTATTATGAGCAACAAATTTAATCATTGTTTCCTAGGGTAAGGTTGATTTAATAAAAAAAAAAGTTACCAGCACCTAAATATTTAATATTCTTTATTAGCCCCAGAAATATTGATTACTGAATAACTTGTTCATTTTATTATTTTTATCAGAAATGACTAGACATGGACTAGTAACAGTAACAATATGTAACACCATTAAGTCATTAACCATGCACACCTTGTGTGGACTGATGGTTACAATTTTCAGCCAGATATTCATGATTTTAACAGGCAGCATTCAGGTGTGACTGAGGACTGGCCTCATGGTGATGATGCAAAAGTATTTGACTATTTTGAGGCCTTCTTTGACTAGGAATTGATGTCATTTATTGTCACAGAAACCAACAAATATTACAGGTACATAGTGGATAACTTTATATTGATGGGTAGGCAAGTGTGTAGGAAATGTACGTATTTTTTGGCCTGCTTTTATTGATGCCCCTTTTAAAAGAAACATAGGCTCCAGGATTATTGGAAAATTGACCCATTGATTGTTACTCCAATTTTTGGAAAATACGTGACCAGGTACAGGTTTCTCCTCCTCCTAAGTTTTTTACTGACAATTACTTTGCTGACAATAACCATCCATCTATGAATGATTGAATGTGGAAACTTAGGGAAGTGTTTGCTATGAGAACTTCAAGATTCGACAAATTCTTTTACCCATTCTCTAAGCTAGTGATTGATGAATCTCCAGTTTTGTTCAAAGGTAGGCTTGTTTTCAAGCTGTATATAACATCAAAATGCCATCAATTTGGAATACAACTTTTTGTTTTATGCTGTTGTGAAACTGGAATTGTCTTAGATGCGATTGTGTATATTGTGTATACTGACATTGGCATCCCAAAAATGACCATCTTGGAATCTGTGCTGTGATGAAGCTAATGGCAAAGTATATGGGAAAAGGGCATTTATTATACACTGATAATTAGTATTCATCACCAGATTTGAGTAATTTCATGCATGCACAAAATACTGGAACATGTGGAACCATGAGCAAAAACCGGAAACACATGCTAAAGTTTACTGCACGAATTCAGCATGGCGAATGTGAGCAAAGAAAGTTGGGTAAAGTACTAGTGATGAACTGGCATGACAAAAGTGATGTGACAGTGATCAGTACCTTTCACAAAGGTAAAATGCAAGACAGTGGCAAAGTGGACTATAAAACTAACAAAGCTATAGTGAAACCAGATGCAGTGATTAACTATGCAGAGTACATGAGGCTTGTTGACAAAAGTGATGTACAGATTGGAGGGGTAGAGTGTGTGATAAAAACACTGAAATGGTATCACAAACTCTTTATGCATATGCTTGATGTCACCATCCTTAATGCATATAATGTATACCTGGTAAAATGTGGAAAAAGAATAAAACTAAGAGAATTTAGTTACAATGTTGTGTTTCAAATTCTTGAGAAATATGGAACACTTGTTGCATCAGGCCAGGGACGATGCAGTGTGAATCTACCTGACAGACTCCTTGCCAAAGAGTGGGCTAGACGTCACTTTCTGACACAAACAGAGATAGATAGAGGACACCATAAACAGGTGACATATCAGGTGTGCTTCACTTCATCATTACAAAAGTGATAGAAGAATAAAGTATCTACAGTCTGCAAGGATTGTAAGCTAGGATTTTGTTTAGATTGCTTCAAGAAATACCACACCATGAATTAGTACTGAAATATAATGAAGTAGAAATTGTACATAGTAATGTGAAAATGTATACACTTAAATGTAATGTAGTGAAATAGAAATTGTACACAGTAAAGTGCAATTGTATATAGTGAAGTGAAATTGCACACAGTTGTGTGAAAATTTATATAAGATTGAAGTGGAAATTGAACATAGAATAAATAATAGTGATAAGTCATGCTAAACACTAGTAAATTGATGTCAAGAGTATAGGTTACTCATCCCTTCACACTCCTCCTCCAACGCCTTGCCTTGCTGTCACTCCTACTAAGTGCTGCTGGGGTTGCCAGAAGCCGGCAATATGCCATATCCACAACCTCACCATGGCAAAACAAAGCTGGACAAATGATGTTTTTCTTCATAGTCCATTGCTCTGCATGCTCTTCTTGAATTCTACAAGAACAAAATATGTTTTTAGCAACGTTAATGTTTCTGTGTTTATCGTACACATGAGGATATAATTAAATTCCCTTTGCCACATCTAATAGGTTAATGGGCCTGCCACAACCTTCTGTAATATGTGTTTGCATATCTTATTATCTTTTTTACATAAGTCAACAGGAAGAAACATGCTTTCAAGACATCTGCTTTCTTGCTCTATAGAGCTTTTCCTGTTGGGCTCACATCCATTTTTATCTGGTTGTTATCCTGCCATGCTCCAGTAACTTTGAACTTAGTGGCAAACTGACTATCTTGCCCAGACCTGATCCTTCAAGCAGATGGTTCTTACATCTTCTGGTGCTTCAGTAGATTTATGCCTACTTTGGGAGTTCTTTTATTGATGTCTTTATGACTCCTCTCCTCATTCTTTTTGTTAACAGTCCTGACTCTACAGCCATAACAGTGGATGCTCTGAGTTAAAATTGGTACAATTTCCTTCTGTTTATGTAATCTTCTCTTAACATTCTTCCAAGGGTGCTGTCTCTAATTTGCATTACCTCTCCATTGGCCACCTAAGTCATGGTTTCTTCTCCTTTGTGTCTATGGTTCCGCTTACTTCAGCCTTGAACATCTATCTTTCATCATGATGTGTCATGCCTTCGCTTTCATGTGTGACTTTTGTCTAGTTCCTTGCAAGATAGGCAGGATTTGCATCACACTGCAGTTTTGTCAGCCTCTGAAGTTTTTCCATCAAGTTGCCATTCTCCAATTTTCCCAGAGGCTCTAAGGAGGTGTGTTGTACATAAAAACAAAGACACATTGAGTAGTTGGTGTTGCCTTGTGAGGAATACTTCTCTATCCTAAAATCTACATTGAATAGGGGATAACAAAGTGTTAAGCCCATCTAATCCTACTCAGTGCCCATTATTGAGATGGGAGTTTTCTACAAGACTATTTTCAACAGTATATATATATATATGTTTCTTTACTTTCCAAACCCTAATGTTTAAAAATAAGAGTAGCTAAACAGTCATTCAGCATGACAGCTTCTGCATTCTTATTCATGGTAACCCATTACACAACCTCTCAGTGAGGGACCTTATGCAGGTGAGATGGTTTTTGTTTGGTCCACACACGTCTCCAGCGTTCTTCCTTATGTGAATTCTTCTCTCCCAATCTCGTGTAGTAAAGCAGGAGAGTTCCTTTTCACGTTGATGTAATCCCATTGGTGTGAGGTCAAGTGGGTGCACCTCTCTATCTGAAGTAGGGAAGAAGTGTCAGTTTTGAAGAGTAGTGCCCCTAACACTAAAAATTGGAACATTCCAGTGGTTATTACCATCCAGATGGGCTTTAAGTTGGCTTTGAGAAGTAGATCTTGGTTGATACGTATGTATTTTTCCCATACTGAATGGTTTGACATATTGGCTTATCTACACTTAACTTGTATGGTCTGCCAACCCCCTGGGATACATATGGAGGGGGGGAGCAATTTTCACATTTTGTCTACTTTTGAGACACTTTAGCAAAAAACATAAAGTTGTTTTGACAGATCCTTTATAAATGACTACTTGTATTTGGCAAAGAGTATTTCTTGTTGAGAAATATGTGATCTTTCACAGAGTACTGTTCCCAGTATGTTCCCTACCCACCCCACTAATGGGTGACACATTCCATGAGCTCTCCTTTTCTATCACTAGAATTGCAGAAAGAAGCTTATCTTTTTTTTATTTACTTCTTTACACCATCCTTTCAATATGAGACTCTAGCTAATTTTTTAGTGGAGAGGTTAGTAGTGTAGTTTGAGGTTAACATTTTTCATACCTAAAAATGTATTTTAGATATATACTCACCTCTTCACAGAACAACCCATGCACCCTACATCACCACTTTCAGTGTGTCTGTTTGCCTCATCAAGAATGAGCTTTTGGTTTACACAAAAATGTTCAAGGATGTTGTGTTGCCATCCTGTTAGTGAAGAGGTATAGTCAAATGTTGATTGCATCATAGACTAGTGCAGTACACATTATTATGTGCAGGAGTGATAGCTTTTACTACAGTTTGACACATGTGAAAATATTTTCAGCAGTAGCACCAAAGAGCTAACTAATTGTTCTGTGGAAAAATGAGTATCTATCTGAAATTCATTTACAGATATGGAAAATGTTAACTTTGAGATAATGATCTGGCTCTATGCCGTGTCCTTCATAAGGTCTGAATGTTTTTAAACAGGAAAGATTATAAGACAGTAGTGTGGCTCTTACAGAGGACTTCAATTTTGACAATTTTTGATTGGTCATTGGGAAGATTCTAAGGAATTGAATCCTGTTCTTGCCTATTTTCTGTAGAATGTTGTGCCAGATATTGCTAGTTTCTAGGACTTGTTTGGCATATTGTTTATTGATCTTTATTGTTTGAGTTTCTAGTGTTGTGCAGCATCTGAAATTGTGGACTTTTCCTATTCAAATGTGTGTTCAGCCATGATAGATTTTTTTTTCTGGATGTAAGAGCATTGTTGCATCAGCATGCTTTTTTAGTCTCTGGTAATAACTGTTCTTTCTGTTTCTCCAATATAGAGTTCACTGCAACTGGAGAGGACATTGTAAATTACATATTTTTGTTTCTTAGGATTATTAGGATGTTTTTCTTTTGTCAGGAGATCTCAAAGTCTTGCCAGCTTGAAACAACTCTGATTATATATATATATATATATATATATGCTTACTAACTTTCCGGCACAAGAAAATAAGTAAAGATTTAAAATTCATTTTTCTGTTTTATTCTGCTCAAGATTTGATATTCCAGAGAAAAAAGAGGACTTTTTTAACCCAGGACTGCGTGCTCAAGTTGTGGATTTTATTTTAAAGCGAAAGAGATTCAGCAAGGATCCATCTCAAGCTTTTGCATTTGGTAATCTGAAGCAATTGTATTGTTTGTTTTTGTAAGCTTTGCATTACTGATTTTTTTTATGATGTTCACTACTATCTAATCAAAAACATCTTAGATGTGGTCAAACAAACTGGTAGCCAAACTGGTAGCTACACTTATGGTATTGATAGGAATTTTACAGAAAATATTCGTTCGTTAGTTAGACAGGCTGCATTTTTTGTTCAACTTGGGGCATAATGGTGGAGAAAGCAAAATACATGACCTAGTTAATGAGTGAATGAATATATGTTGTAAAATTCTTATCAATGCTATAAATGTTGTTACCAGTTTGGTGCACCTTTTTTTCACAAGTAAAATTTTTTTGATTAGACATTACGATTTTTTGTCAGTACACACTAACAAACCACAGTAAGTAAGAAACAGACACGCTATAGTAACTAACATTAGCCTTAGCATCACAACCCTATTATTCAGAACAGACCTATACTTTACAGAACAAACCAGATTCATGAAAATATATGGTGGTAGTTTTTCCCTTCTAAAACAGTGTTAATAACTTCCGTTATAGTAACACCATGGAATCTAGATTAACAGTTTTTGTCATCACCCACATGTTCTCGGTACAGCTGTGTCGAGCATCATTATTTATGTTAATTGCTTAAACCTATACCACGTGACACTAAATGTTCTTTAATTAGGAGAATTTCATAAAATTTAACAAATCTGTGCTTAAAAGTTGTCAATGAATGAATAATTAAATCTGTTCACCCATATGATTCTTTTGAAAATTTGAGCTAGAAACCATTAATTTAGTTTGCTTGGCCTAACCAATATTTGTGTATCTGCACTGATTTCACCCTATAGTTTTCGTTACTCCAAATCAACCACCTTTAACCCTAATGATAAAAAACTAAAAACATTCAACATTTACTCTTAGATGAAGTTGTAGTAAAAATTTCAGCTCGTGACTTTTTGCATAGGCATGTGCAAAAATGCTGAAACGGTCGTACCTCCTTTCTCCCAAAGCTATCTCGATCCTGGATTGCCCTCTAAGCATTGCTAAATCTTTTCACTACCAGTCTACTAGTTTTTTATACCCCATCAGTTTCACACCATTTCAGAACATGCTGATCATGTGACTACCCTTTACCAATCACACTGCACCATCTATACTAGTGCTGCTAACTACTACTCTAGAACAATCCTCACTTTCTCAATTGGCATTCTAGTGCATAGACATGTGTTTTAATTCATTCTCCATGTGACAAAAAAATTTGATTGTGCTTGATCACAAATTTATATCAGTTTAACTTCTTGTGTTTCATTTCCATTGTTTCTACTCATTTGTTTTAGAAATATTTCGATTTTTCAAATTCTGATTTGTTCATATGGGTTTTGGGTATAATGCTCATGAAACCCTGGCATTGCTGCAGTGTCCTTGTTTGGCATTGTAGTGCGTCCCCTCATGGGACCCCATGGTGGGTGGGGTCAGTGGGTACTGAATCTTTCCCCTCATATTATGGATCCCCCAAATCCTAATAAAAATACAATATTAAAACTCTGCTCATTAGTAAATGATCATACCTTGAAGACTCTGAACAGCAGTCTGCACCCCATTCTGCACTTTTACCGTGTTTTCTTATTATGCATTCTTTGTCAGAAAAATCTTGAGGGCAAATGTCTTCCTTTTTTATTCAGAAGAGATTAGAGGGGCTTGCTAGCTCTCCGGAATCAGTTAATAAGCTATATTGGTGGAAACATCTACACCAAAACACAGCAAACTCCTCTTTAATTCAAAGGCCAATGGGGATATACATATTGAGGTTACTCCCCATGCTACTTTGAATTTCTCAAGAGGAGCTATTGTTGAGAGGGATTTGAAGAACATCCCTGAGTTGAAGATTCTTGCTGGTTTCTCCAACCAAGAGGTTTCTGCAGTACAACATATCTACAGTCATAAAGAAGGAATTATGCTGCCTACCAATGATGTAATTTTGACGTTTACATCACCACATCTACCTGCCACTGTCAAGACAGGTTATCTGAACTGTAAGGTATGGCTATATATTCCAACCCTCTCAGATAATGGCTGGAGACGGCTTAAATGGGTAATGAAGAAAAACTTTAATATAAGTTTAACATGACAGCAAATGTACAACGTTTCGACAAGGTTTTGTCATCATCCTGATGATGACAAAACCTTGTCGAAACGTTGTACATTTGCTGTCATGTTAAACTTATATTAAAGTTTTTCTTCATTACCCATTTAAGCCGTCTCCAGCCATTATTAGTCTCAAAGTGGGTTCCTCGTCATCGAATTTGAACCCTCTCAGATGTTTCCAGTGTCAGTGGTTCAGTCATTCGAAGGCATCTTGTTGTGGTTCTGTGATGTGTACTCATTGTGATGGCAAAGATCACGATGCCTACAAGTGCTTGTCTTGTTTGGTTCCTCAAATTAAACAACCTCCTCTCACCCACCCAGTGTGGATTCCTTCGACATGGTTTAAGATCAGAGGACTCTGTAGGTTCTGCCATGATTTGCTGTGGCTTGGTAGCTGCTCATTGCCAAGTTGTGTGCCATTTCTCTTGCCCTGGATCATATAGAAGCTATGCAGTACAGCGATTGTGCTATTTACACTGATTTTCTTAGCTCTATACTAGCCCAGGAATTGTTTAACATTAGTTCTCACCCTCTTTTTGTTGATATTCAACAATGATTGCCCCATTTTTCTCTATCTTCTGTCTCCATCCAGTTTTTCTGGATACCTGACCACGTTGGTATTCGCTGGTACGAGCTTGCTGACACTGCAGCTAAGTTTGTCTGCTCTGGTGCTGTCACAGCCGTGCCTGTCCCCATATATGGACTACAGTCCTGTATTCAAGGCAGTCCACTTGGGGTAGGCAATGTCATAACGAGCTTTTCCAGATCAAACCTTCTATGGCTCTTTGGCCATCTTGTTTCCGTAAGGATCGGAAGGAGGAAGTTATCCTGGTTAGGCTACGCATTGGTCACACTTTTTTAACTCATCGTTTTCTTTTATCTGGTACTGATCCACCAATGTGTGTAGCCTTTGTGACAATCAAGTCACAATAGTTCACATTTTACTGTTGTGCCATTGTTACAACTGTGAGAGGCAGCACCATTTTTAACATATACTTTATATGAGTTTACCCTTGACGTTGGACGGTATTATTGACGATGGTGACACTGTCCAACTTGATTGTATTTTTAAATGTTTACGAGTTAGTGTATTTTTTAATTCTATTTAAATCTTGTATCTGAATTTTGGACATATTTTAGTTTCAATTCAATTTATTTTTACATTTTATAACAAATTTAGTTTCACTGTTTTTAGCAGTTGTTTAGCACAGATAGCCTAGTTCCTTTGCATCATAAAATGCCAAACAACTAAACAGTCAGCGATGTCTACTGGGGAAGTACAGGCTTTAGTTCACGGGAAGTTCATGTCTTACGTTCAGCTGATGATTTTTTCCTTTTACGTTACAAATTTTTGTGAGGAAGGATATAACTACTGAGTGGAAATTTCTTTCTATGGCACCTTCCCCCTGTTGCTGCACCTCCATGTAATCTCCTGGGTTAGATATTGTTCTTTTTCCCAGGAGATCTGGGGTAAGTTTTTCAGCATCTATTCCTCACTGCCTGTAGGTATACCCATGTTTAGTATGTTTATGTGAGCTTGTGGTGATTGACTTAATTTCCTCAAACTATAATTTAGGTCTTTCATGTTTTCTCTGCTCAGTGTTTGGTGAGTTCACTTTTTTATAATTATTTTACCATCTATGTTACTTTAGTTTAACTTTGCACATAGATTTTAATTATTACTTTGTTTTTGTTTAATTTTTGCTATATGTACGGGTTTTGTAACTACGGTTAATTTTGAGGGTGTGTTGGTTCATTAGTTATACTTCCTTTTACTGTTTATATTAGTTAGTTTGAAAGTCTCTTTTTCTATACTACTGGTTACATCTAATTGGGGAATAGATTTGGGTCGAATTTTGTTATTGTTAACTGAGTGTCTTTTCATTCTCATTTTCTTCAGGGTAGGTTTACAATACTTTAGGTGTTGATTATTGTTTTATGTTTTAGATCGAATTTCATAGTTTTGAAAGTGTGCTATTTTTATATACTTTTTCTGCACTTGGCCTAGTCCTATGTATGCAAGATGCTTCCCCTGTATGTTTTTGCCCAGGTGGTCCACACTTAGCAAAATTAATAAATATTATGTATCCAAGGTGCTTCCTCTGGATGTTCTTTGCCCAGGCAGACTGCACATGGCCTATTCATATATAATTCACGATATTTCAGCCCTAGACACATCTAATTATTTCGTTTTTCTCTGGCACCATACTATGGCTCACTATCACTGTGTTGGTACTATGGCCTGCTACATGTGTGGACAAAGTATGCTGTATGTTGACAATGGGTTAGTTATAAAAATCCCATACCTGTAATTTTTTTTTCTTAATGTTTTTTTCTGGGAGGACCACACTTGTTGATCTCAATATCATATACAAGGCCTTTCTACTGGTTGTTTTGCCTGGATGGACTGCACTTGAAATACTCTGATTTAACCCAAGGTGCTACACTTAGCACATACTTATATGGGTCTGTTGTCACTTCCATGCTAAACTTTATGTGTTTGTCAATATGGGGCTGTACATCTATTTCCTGAATGCATTGGTGCCTGCCAATTCAGTTGTGCCCTCTTTTTGTTTCTGTGCAAAGAGCATACCTGTTCCATAAGTGGTGCTATATTCCACACCTGTGCTTTCTTTTCATATTCTTGCACACCTATTCTTTCAATGCAGCAGAAGTTAACATTTTTTTACACTGACAATGTATTTTTGAAAGGTACTTACATCCTCTCACCCACTTCCTACCTTTCCTCCCCAATGATATGCCAGTTTTTTTTGGTTTGTATCTCCCAATCCATGAAAGTGAAGATTGTTCTAGAGTAGTAGAGGAAGCTAGCTGCACTAGTATAGATGGAACAGTATGATTGGTGAAGGGTAGTCACATGATCAGCACATGTTCTGAAATGGAATGAAAATGAAGGGCTATAAAAGACTGGTGTGCTGTTAGTGAAAAATGCTTAGAGGACAGTCCAGGATTGAGATAGCTTTGTTTGGATGACAGGAGGTAAGTAGTTATCAAAAATACATTTTCAGTGTAAGAAAGTATTAACTTTTGGTCAAAATTGAGTAGTTTTTGTTGAATAACTTTGCACATGTGGCTCATAGTTAGATCAAACGTGACACCTAATTTTAGGTTGTAAAGATATGTCAGTGTACCAAATAAACAAAAAAAATCCATGAAAGTTAAGTATGTTTTTCTGTCAAATAAAGTATTCATACTTTCAGTGTGAAGAAAACTAAAGGAAGAAATTCAATCAAAGTTTGAGATTTTATATCTCATGTATTTCTTAATGGATTGCTTTGAAATTTGGAATGTGAAGTAAGAGTCCAGTAGAGCAAATCCACTAGAAATATATGATAGTTTGGAGTACCACAGTCTGAGCTATAGAAGGTGGAAAACTGCTAAACTGTCACTCCTGTTAATAACACACAGTTTGTCCTCAGGTTGTTTTGGCAGCACGACACACTGCCATGTGTCTTAATTGCATTATGTTGAGTAATTTTGTGTTTTTGCATGTTACAACACTTAGTGGAAAAAACTGATTAAAATAATTAAGTGAAGTCACTGATTTTCTATGCAAAATACATAGGGGACTCTAGCACTAATTAGTGGAATTATTTGTAGTATTGATGATAATTTTTTCAACATTGTTTTGTGTGACTTATACATTATTAAGGACCCTATAATCAATGATTATAGTCATGATACCACATAAATTTGGTATTAAATTAGTTTAGAAAAATATGTTTAAAAATTGTAGCACTGGGTATTTTACAGTTTACTTTGTTTTTTCAGTGTGTGAATGATGAAGATAAAAAATAAAACTTATATCTTAGAGAATAAGTTTATTTTTATTTTAGTTATTAATAAACACATAATAAAAATGAGGTTGAATATATATATATATATATATATATTTAATTCATACAAGGATTTACTGTCACAACTTTGTGTGAGGTAAAGTTCTGTCATGTCTGTGTGCTTGTTTTGTAGGTGTAACATAATAGTCAAAGTAAGATTCTTTGAATATAAAATGTACATGTGAAAATAATGAGGTAAAATGCTCTGTTTAATGTCATATTTTAAACTTGGTAAAGCATCACCTTTGACAAAACTTATAATTGACAAAACTTGTAATTATAGATCAATCCAAGCATGACATGAGTTATTGTAACAATAATATTTATAGTTATTTATATTATTTATGCTGTCAAGAATTGTATCTTTAACACTATGAAAATGTTAAGGGTTAACAACAAGAAACATTTACAATATATATTTCCTGTAAATAGATATATGCAGTGCTCTAATGGTATGATTGGAAATGTTTGTTTCCTATAAATAGATATATGCGGTACTCTAATGCTATGATTGGAAATGTTTGTTTCCTGTAAATAAATATATGCAGTACTCTAATGTTATGATTGGAAGTGTATGGTTCCTGTAAATAGATATATGCAGTACTCTAATGGTATGATTGGAAGATGTTTGTTAATTCAATGTGTAATGAAAAGGAATTGAAATGAGATAAAATGGAATTACCTAAGCTGCAGACTGAATGGCCCAACATACTTGTTGAGTAAAATATCACCATGTTTACAACTCATGAATATCTTTAATAAAGATATAGTGTTTAGATTTTCGGCTTATAAACCTATATGAGTTAATGCAATGTTTTTCTTATTTAACAATTGTATTAATTTAGTACTTATATTGTTAAACAGTTTTGTTTAAGTATATTGTGCTTTAGTCAGTGATCTCTGGATGGAAGATGGGTATGAAGTTAGTGATAGGATATTATGGAGATGAACAAGATTTTATGTGTATTTTGGTCTATGATGATAAAAAGTAATCAAATTTAAAATAGAGAAAAGAAGATTAAAAATTCTAATATTTTTGAAGGAGTTTAGTTATGTCTTAATAGTAATTTTGTAAATTTATATTCATTTCTTTACTCTTTTAGTTGAGAAACACCTTTTATTTTAAAGAGGCTTTGCTGTAAGAGTTATATGTTTAAGTTTCTTGTGTTTTTTATAAGTGTGTTTCAAACATGGAAAAACAAAACTAATATTTCTGTGACATTTGTTTTTAGGAATAAATAACCTTATTAATGATGGAGTATATAAAGCAGCCTATCCATTGCATGAGGTTAGTAAAACTTCTTCATATGATAGCTTTCACAGTAAATGCCATCATGATGATGGGCAACATTATTGCTTTCTGGGTCTCATTTTTGTATAAGCTAAGCCATTCTTACAAAACAGTTATGCTTCAAATAATTATGTATCTAGTAAAGTTAACATAAAAATGAGGAAATGTTCAAACTAGATGTGGTTGTCAAAGTAAATGTATATAAAAATACTTTTATTTTCAATAATTCTTTTATACAGTGTTTTGGACTGTGCCCTTTCTCAGGTAATGTTGCTATAAAGTTAATGTTAAAAAGATTATCTAAAGTGTTCCAAATTTATAAGAAATATGTGTGATCTGAGGTGAATGACCATGTTATAATAGTACAGATGTTACATGATAAAATATAACAATATTTTAGGCCCTAGTGTGCTCTTAATTTCTTCCTCCTCTGTCAGTCATACTTAATTTGATGGTCATGATTATGCACTATTGCTGGACACCAAAATTCCCATTACAAATGGATCTTAGTGAAGGTTAGCAAGGTCAATTTTTGATTAATTATCTCGAAGAAGTTTCTACATACTTTCTATGTATTGGCTTCCAAGACATGTCTAAACAAATTAAGTGCTCAAAACACCATAGGTGCATTCTGTTTTTCATGGAAGTGTTGGTGTGGATTTACGTGCATTATTTGGAGCTTTATTCTGATTTAGCCATGCTATCTTGGCATTCTGGCCATACAATGCAGGTATTTCACCACACATAATTGATGTTGTTTCATTCTAATAGTAACTAGTGTTCACTTTTACTTTACTGTGCACTTTGTGGAGTTTAAGTCCATTATATGGAAATAGTGGCAAACATGATTCCTAATAAAAAAATGTTCTTTACATTCTCTGTACCATGTTGAAAAATTCTTATTGTCTTTTGATCAACTCCAGATTTTCCTTTTCTTGTCTCATTTCTTCAAGTTCACCTAAACCTTGTTCACTGTTGCAAAAAAACTTTGTTCTTTCATATGCAAAGTATTTTTTGCATAGGTTTCTGCAGTGTGTCCTTCTCTCATCAGTATGTCTGTGAAAGCAATGCATTTGCTTTTGATTTATGTTTCTTTAGTCGGGCATTATTTTTGTAACTTATGCTGTGCACTATAAATTGGAATATGTGCAGATTTGTAGCATTCTGGGTTAGGAGGATTTTATGGATGATAGTGCCTTGTCTGGTGGTTAGGACTCTTGACTCGCAATCTGCAGATCACAGATTTGAATCCCATGATCAAACATGGTCACCCTTTCAGTCATGGGAGCATTATAATGTCATGGTATTTGATTAAAATAGCTGAAGAGTTTGTAATGGATAGTGTTTATTAGCTACCTACTCTCTCATCTGTCACTTCTAACACAGATGGTTCTTGAGTAGCTTTGCACGATTTTGAATGAACAAACAAACTTTCTGGATGAGCACTCTGTAAACTTTGTGAATAGTTGTGGGATCCTGTTTATATGACTTTATATTTTTGTATAGGTGTGCTGAGGTTCTTTTTTTAATGCTATTTACCACATTAGAGGTGTAATCTGTGTTATAATCATCTTTGAAGCTGATGTGTCCCAATCTTTGGATTTCATTGTTATTTTGATGTACAAAATACTTCCTTGGAAAAGATAGTGACATATTTTTATAGGCATAAGTCTGCTTGTGGTGAGTATCATTGCACTTTCAAATGATTGGGAATTTTCTGTAAACCAGATGTGTAGAAGCTAAACAACTTGTTTATTGTACCATAGTTCACATTTATAGGAATACATATTAGTATTTGCAAATTGCTCTTGTAAATTGTCGTTTATCCTCAGTAGTGTAGAGGCTTATACTAAGAATAAGTCAAAATGAATTAATATACAAAGTCAGTGAATTGATAAGGTAGAATTAGAAACAATTATATATTATGAAAAAATTAGTTGTAACATACCTTACAAAAAATCACTCGGTAATTAATTTGATTAGTCATAGTGTTGAAAAAAATATTATTTTC
>NW_013669162.1:83081-85576 GCF_000517525.1 Limulus polyphemus
TACACTAATACTAAGATGAAGCAGTTTTTATTTTATTTTAATAGATAATTGTTTGAAAAAGTTATTAGAATAGCCGTGGGTAGCTGAATTTGCCAATCTTTTATTGTTTACCTGAGGAAATGCATGTTCATTCATTACCTTCTTATTTATAAAAGGTACATTAATGGTGTGGTGGGGATTTCTATCAGTATTGAGTATGATATGAAACTGTTTATATACTTTGTAAACTTTATTCACTTTTTTCCTTAAATACACACATAAGAATGACATATATGATACATCACTGCCATTTTTTGATATACACGTACCTTATTAATATTAAATTATGAGCTTGTTTCAACTCTAGTATTACAAACATTCTAAAGTTTACACAGTTTTTGTTAATGTACAAATAATTTCATCATTGCAGTTAGGCTAAAAGTAAGACAGGTTTGCTTTGAGCTGGTAAGCAAATGAATCATGATGTTTTTCACTGCTATTATTAAATGTATTATGATTAATGTTGTGTAATTATTACTTTTTTTATTTGCTTAGCCAAAATCATTGTAGATATGAAACACCAAACAGTTGATAAGGTAAAGTTTTATATTAGCTAGTGTGTGAGCCTGTTTTGTGTTAGAGAAGTAGAATAATCCTCTGAAAACATGCTTAATAGATAAAATTCACTCAATAAACAACATTTTTTAGATTAAATTGTTTAGAATTACATTGTGAAGTAAACCTGATTTGATTTTTAGGGAGGATATGATTCTGCAGATGAACATTCTCCTCGTGGACAGCTACTAAAAAATTGGGCTACAATATGGTCAGTATGGAAGTATCAGCCTCTTGATCATATCAAGTAAGTGTTATTGTTTATTTCATTGCAGAGCTTTGATAATTTCCAAAGAGGATATGGTTAAGATAAATATAACAAAGTACTTGAAATATATTTAAGCTGTTTTTAAGTGTGGTAAGGATATGTACAGATATTGTGTCTGATATAAAACTATGTATTTCATCAACATATTTTTTTTAATGCACTTGCATTTGCAACATATATGATACATCACTGTCATTCATTCTTATACATATACTTCTTTTATATCCAACTAAAAGTTATGTTCTGTATAATTAAAGATAAACTTTATTACTTTAGTAGGAAGACAAAGTAGTGATAGAAAAAAATAATTGGTTCTTAAATTTATGCTTAACAGTAACGGTGTCAACAATAGGCTACTGGTATTTGGTATTGAATATTTATTTTCAGGCTATAACAGTATAAATACAATGGTTAAGACCAGTATAGGAGTTAAGCATTCACATTTTGTTAGGTGTAATGGGTGCATTGAGTGGGATTTATTTGGGAACTCAGGACTGGAATGTACTTTTAAGGAAACTAGTAATGAAGATGTGCAATTTGTATGTACTGTTTCTAGGTTGGAGGAGATGATGGAGGCAGTCATGATTAAAGTAGATGCAATAGATAAAGAGAAGTGTAGACTGTGGAAAATGGCAGCAGGATTTCAGGAGGAGCTTAAGCTTTTACATTCAAGGGATACTTCAGCTAACAATGATTTTCAGGAAGTTAGAAAGAGTACTATTAGAGTAAAAAGTAGTTTTAATGAGCCTTTTCTGTTGAGCAATAAATTTCAGCCCTTTCACTTCTGCAGATGAGGAACTATTAGAGGGAAGGAAAACAAAAGGTTTAGAGAAGGATGTGGATGATAAGGAGGTTATAGTTATAGGTGATACCTTGACAAGGCATGTGGATAGAATAGACTGTGGAGTAAATAGGGAGAAAAGAATCAGATTATGTTACCCAGGGGCACAGGTGGAGGATATAACTGACAGAGCAGGAAATATAATAAAGGGGGCTAACAGAGATGCAGTTTTTGTGGGGCATGTAGGGGCTAATGATGTAAGGAAAGGTAGGTCAGAGAAGCTAATTAATAAGTACAAGGGGTTGATAAAGGCATTTAAAGAAAAAGGCCATAACTTAATTTTGTTAGGGATGCTGCCCAGAATTAACTGTGGGGATTGAGTTATAAGTAGGTCACTAGGGCTAAATACTAGGCTTAGGTTAGTATGTAAGGATGAACAGATTGGCTGGTTGGACTTATGGGATCAGTTCAGTGGAAGAAGGGAGCTTTTTGGAATGGATGGTTTACATTTAAATAGGGTAAGCTAGCTTGTTTGCTAAGGTTATTATCTCAGTTGTAAGGGAAGTTTTAAACTAGGACTAGTGGTGAAGGCCAGGAAAACTAAATGCAAAAAGAATAAGAGGCAGAGAAAAGTTTAGCATAGGAAATGAGTATAGAAGTAGCTGTAAGGATAGGCTTATTTGTTACTATTGTAATGCTAGAAGTATAAGAAATAAGATAGATGACTTTAGAGCACTGGTAGGAATGGAGGGTTTTGATATAATGGGAATAACTGAAACATGGTTAAATGTAGATGATTTTGATGACCGAAATTTCTTTGAAATATAGGGTTACAGACTGTTTAATAGGGAT
>NW_013669162.1:85603-95620 GCF_000517525.1 Limulus polyphemus
GTTACAGACTGTTTAATAGGGATAGAGTATTAAAGAGGGGGGAAGGAGTGGCTTTATATGTAAAATGTGAGTTACATCCTGTTGAAGTTGAGGATATCAAAGATAATAGCAAAGAGATTGAATCCATTTGTGTGTCTATTAGTGGATATAAAGGGAAAAGGCTTTTTAGTGGGAATTTGTTACAGACCACCAAATGATACTGATAAAATTAGTGAGAAACTTGACAACGAGATTAAGATTTCAGCTGTTAATGTAGTTATAATTATGGGTGGTTTTAATTTCAGGCATGTAGATTGGGAAATTCTAGAGTCAAACCATGAGGGAGAAAGGTTTTTGGAAACTGTTCAGGATGGCTTTCTTTACCAATTAGTTAAGGAACCAACTAGAAACAATGATATTTTAGACTTATTGTTAACTTCAAATACAGAAATGATCGAGAGGGTGGAAATTGGGGAACATCTAGGTACAAGTGATTATTGCTCTATTAAGTTTGATATTTTACTGCATATGGAGATAAGGAATAATGATATTTTGGTTACAAGTTTCAAAAAAAAGGCAAATTTTAAAGGGATACAATAAGTATTATCTGTTGTGAATTGGGCAGCTGAGTTATTTGTAGATTGATAAGATGTGGAAAATTTTTAAAGATAAATTTTTAAATATTCAAGGTAAACATATTCCTTATAGAAAGAAAAGGGTAGCTTCAAGTGACAAAAACCAGGTTGGCTCACAAAGAGTTTAATAGATAAAATTAAAGAAAAGCATCATAAATTTAAGAATTTTAAATTGATTGGTATGGATTTAAAAGATTATAGAAGATGAAGAAAGTTGGTGAAACAGGAATTTTGTACATCAAAAAGGATGTATGAGAAAAGGTTGGCTGAAAATGTAAAAAATAACAGTAAGGATTTCTTTAAATACATAAAGGGTAAACAAAATGTTAGGATGTGGTTAGGACCCTTGAGGGATGATAAAGGAAGGTTCTTATCTATTTTTTGTCAGTTTTTGAATAGTGGGCAGGTACCAGAGGATTGGAAGTTAGCTAATGTAACTCCTCTTTTCAAGGGAAATGATAAAAATTGTCCCAGTAATTATCGACCCATTAGTTTTACATCGGTTGTGGGAAAAATTTTGGAATGTCTGTTAAAAAATGCTTTGCAAAGTCTTTTAACAAAGTTTGGAATTTTATTGGATAGTCAACATGGTTTCACTAAGGGAAAATCTTGCTTTAGAAATCTTTTGTAAAAAAAATTCTCTTTATAGATGTGGGGGCTAAGTTAGCAAATTAGATAGAAGAGTGGCCAGATTGAAGAAAGCAGAGAGTTGTTACAAATGGAGTTCAGTCAAAGTGGATTAATGTCACACGTGGGATACCTCAGGGCTCAGTCTTAGGACCTTTGCTTTTTTTGATTTACGTCAATGCCATACATGAATGAATAGTCAATCAATTATTTAAATTTGCAGATGATATTAAGGTCTTGGGTGTTGCTAGCTGTGAAGAGAATGCTGCTGATTGACAAAAGGATTTAGATTATATAGTGAGTTGGTAAAAAAAATGGCAGATGGGTTTTAATTATAATAAATGCGAGATAATACATGCGAGTTATCAAAATTTGAATTATAAGTATAATTTGGATGGGAATAAACTTTATAGTGTTATGAAAGAAAGGGATCTTGGTGTAATAGTCGATCAGTCTCTAAAGCCATCCAAGCAATGTGCTGTTGCTAATGGTAGGGCAAATAGGATTATAGGTTGTATGTACAGAAATATTGAATACAAATCTAAAGAGGTCATAATTTCATTGTACAGGTCACTGTTTAGGCCACATTTGGAATATTGTATTCAGTCTTGGGCTCCTTACCTTAGGAAAGACATTGAATTGTTGGAAATAGTTCAGAGATGGGTTACTAGAATGGTACCTGTGATGGAGGGTTTGTCACATGAGGAGAGGCTGAAATCTCTCAAATTGTTTTCTCTTGAAAAATGAAGAGTTAGTGGGGATCTGATTGAGGTGTCTAAGATTGTAAAGGGAATTGATAATGTTGAAGCATCATCTTTTTTCATATTTAATAGTGAGAATAGTAGGACTAGGGGACAAAAATATATATTTTGGCAAGGTATGAGTCATCTTCAACTAATACAGTTTTATTTTTCTAACAGGGTGGTTGGCCTTTGGATGTTGTAGAGGCAGTAAATTTAAGTGAGTTTAAGAGCAAGCTTGATAAGTATATGAATGATAAGGGCTGGCTTTAAGATTTTTTTGTTTAATTATTTTAATTTAGTTTAGAGGATGGAACAGCCTAGATAGAACAATAGGTCCTATTTGTCCCAAAACATTATGTGGTGTTATGTTAAAGTATATTATAGCAAGGAATCATGGCATTCATAAATTATCATGGATGTTTTCATCTGATGAGAAAATATGTCAGAGACAAAACTCATAAAATTATTTTTGTTTTATTTTAAAATGATAACATTAGGAAAAAAGAAAGGATTGAAACTGAAGCATACAAGAGTCATTATATTTGTGTTTTTTTTTTATAAACAACTGTCTCCTAATAACAGAAATGAAGATCATTAAAGTTAAACTTATGCTGAAGTTTGGGCCTGCATAGAGTAGCACAAACAGTTAGAATATGTTTTACCCTAGTATGAAATGCTGCTGTTTTCACTAATTACAGTTCTGCTGTGTTTTATATTTTTTTGGCGGAATGTAAATGAATAATAGCTTCAAACTTTCCATTTTAGTATCTTATTATAAATTGTAATTAATTTGGTCTTCTCTTTGTTTTTTTCACCATACACATCTGTTTTGTTGGGTTTTTTATCTTTCAGAGAATATTTTGGAGTGAAGATAGGTCTTTATTTTGCCTGGTTAGGTTTCTACACTTGCATGTTGATTCCTGCTTCTATAGTAGGAGTACTATGTTTTCTGTATGGTTGCTTTACATTATTGGGTGACAGTCCAAGGTAGGAAATGTTACTTTCTTAAATAATTGAATAAAAAAAAATGTTTCTAAGTAACTTCCAGTAATTGGAGTTATAACTTTACATCTTAATAATTTACTTGTAAGCGTTTACATATATATATATGTTTATGTATACTAAATTATTCTGTTGAACCTTTTATTTTAACAGCGATGATGTATGTGAAGTTTACAAAGATACTCTGATGTGTCCACAGTGCGACGTAGAGACGTACAATTACTGGAAGCTTGGAGAAGCATGTGTTTATGCCAAAATGACTCATTTTTTTGATAATGGTGCTACTGTTTTTTTTGCTGTTTTTATGTCTTTATGGGGTAAGTGAGTAACACTCTAGAGAAATAGTTTCATGTACAAAATGATAGAAATGGAGTTACTGTTAACTAATAATATGTAGTTTACTAACTGTTTCCTATTTCTTTTTTTGCTTATTGGTTTTAAATATAAATATTGCACAGACTGTCTTTCTTACCATTGTTCCAACTTGCACTTAACTGACTTAAAAATCATGGAGAAAAAAACAATACTAAATTTTTGAAAAATAAATTTCAATAATTTAAAAGATTGGTTAGACAATAAAGGCTTGAATGAGTAAAAAGGAAAATTGACAAAATGTAATTAGGAAAATGAAATGATAAAAAAGATTTCAGAAGAAGCTTGAGACCATCCTTTTATATTTTGAAATTAAGATGGTATACTCCAGTTTATAAAAAAAATATAAATTTCAGTTTGTGAAATTGTTAAATTGAGTTTTAGAATTATTAAAATTGGTATTAAATTTTTGAAGCTTAAGAATTGGAATAAATGTTGTGTATGTTCATATGTGTTATTAAGAGGCTGTAAGACCTTTCCTTCTTTGTCAACCATGCAATGCATCCTGGCATACAGGTTCCAGTTGTTTTGAAATACTAGTAGTTCAAATTTATTAATTTATATTTTCTGTGTATTTTAAACACCTGGCATATGGGCAAATTGGGTAACATTTTATACTAGGGGTAGGATCACCAAAAATTGATCTTGGATTTTGATTGTAGAAATAATGCTAAATGAAAGTACTAATGATAAGGATTTCTCAGCTTTTATATATATATTTTTTCAGAGCAAAATATAATGTATAGATGAAGATCAATGTATCAATGAATGTTAACTATATATCAGGCATGTTGGATAACTAGCACTGCAGTTGTAAACAGCTTTATTTGGAATGTGTTTATGAGATACTATAATGAGCTAAAACATCAGGTAGTCTGTTGTGGTTTGATATAGATTTTTACAAAAATGGGAAACTTCATTTTTTAGTAAAAACATGCAATGGAGTTAATAACACCCTTCACTGGATAAAATTCAGAGGAAGTTTTGATTGTACTTCAGTTATATCTTTCTTTAACTTATTATTGGATATGATTTCTTTGGTTTCTCTGCTATCTTTTACAGTTTGTTTTCCTGTATTAAGCAATAGTTAATCTGCATCATTGGGTAAGATAATAAAGCATATTTACTTTAGCACTGAAATGCTGAATGTAATTATACAACTTTCTTTATCAATAGAATTAAAAGATTCACTTTCACATGATTTTTTGAGTCATTAAATTTCTTGTCAAAGAAGCATCTTATCTGATATTGTATACATTTTTGCAATCTTTCATGACGTATTCACTTTCTTTGTTATCATTATCTCCATCATCACTGTCTTCATTTAAGGCCAAAACTTTATTATCAATGAAATACATATCATTATTTTCATCGTGTAAAAACTTCATCATTGATATTCACAATATTTTAATTATAATTTTACCATGGTCATTTTCTTCTATTTGGTTGTTTTCATCCTATATCTCTGACTCACTTTATCAGAAATTGATAATCCATCACATTCACAACCACAACGAGAACTAAGCATTTTGAACAACTAGGCCTTTTACATTTGTAAGATAAAAGTTCCATTTTTAACTAGAATTGCAGTTTATTCAACAGTTATTGAAGCAGTCATCAGCAATTACAATCCATCGATTTGGAGCAGCTAGTAGTCCACTGAATCTAAAAAAATAGGCTAAATCATCGCTTTTTTTGGCCAATGATATTGCTCAAAAAAAGAAAACTGAAAGAAACTTATTTCCACAATGAGCCAATTATTTCTGATATGGTACATTAGCTCCTGTCACATAAATAGCTATTCTCGATCAGTGCTGTCCTCTATATGCAAAATAATATTTTGCGCATACCACAAGCCTTGAATCTTCCACATCTGGAATTGACTGATTCCGATGTGTCTCACATGCAAATCATCATGTGACAATCCTCTACCAAAAATAGTGCGACATACTATCTTAACGCATGTTACTCTCTCTATTCAATTCTACCAAACTATCACTTCTTGTTTAGCAGTATTCATGTTCTAACATTTAGTTTGTGCTCTCTTCAAGTGTTTTATTCTATATTTTTATGTATCTTTGTATTAATTTCTCTCAACAAGTTTACTCTTTATTATACAATAGTGATATTTGTAACTTGTGGAGCTATTCTGAAGTGAAATTATTTTATATATCTACCTGGTTACAGAACTTATTACTTCATTGCAAAAACTTTTTCTTTGTTTCTGCCACACAATTATGTTTAGTTATTCATTTTACATTATGGATTCTATGTTACCACTTTGGAGATTATATGTTCTATTCTCACATTTACACTGACTTCAGTTTATGATACTCTGTGGGAAGATTTTGGCTTTACTTCATTGAGAAATTTATTGTCCAAGGAACTGATATTTGTCGCGCCTTGTCTCAATTTTGGGGACCCACAAATTTTGACATACAGTCTGCCAACTTGGGAAATATAAAACGTTATATTATTATGGTTATTGGATACTTTTAATATTATTATCTGTAATTATTTGAGTTTTATAATATAAGTTTTGTTAGTTTAGTCGATACATATAGTCCAGTTTAGATTAGAAATTAGGCTTACTTGTATCTTTTATCAAATACCACTGATTCTAGGGGTCTATGTTATTTTAGGAGTACCTGTAATTCATCTGACTGGGATATCAATCATTCATTTAACTATATTGTTTTTCTTCCGTACATCAAGTCTTATACAGAGGTTATTGTTCATACACACTTATTTTAAAAATTACCATTTATTTCATAAATGTTGTTATATTTATTGTTAAGTTAAGATTTTTATTTTTGAGCTTAGTGATATCCTTTGTCCTGCACTGTTCGATTATGCTTAACACGTATCTGATATTTTCAGTTTACTTGTAGTTCTATTTGAGGATTATTGCTTGTTTAGATAAATATGGCAGAATGGATTTTGGATGTGGTTGACTTGCCATGTATGGTCCATCACACCCTAGCCACTCTACACCTAGGGGCACATCCTTTAATCTTACCCACTTTTATGTTTTTCGGGATGGAGTTTCATAACTTTAATATATAATGTATGGTTCGGATCACTATCCTACTGTAGTTCTCTCTAATTTGGATGTGCTCCACCGATTTTCTGCCCATGTATGTAACATCTTTTCACAATGGGTGAAAAGTATATCTGGCTCAGAAGTGGTGTGTTCTCCCATGTATGACCTTCAACTCTGAAGATATCTTTGGGAGTTTCCTTTGGATGCTTCTTTCTTTCCCTCACACTGGTCCTACCACCTGTTCAATGTAGGATTCTAGCTATGTATGCGAGCGGAGGTAATTTACCGTATTGGAAGTTATATTTTTTCCTATACTGAAAATGTATTTCAGATAGGTACTTGCCTCTGTTCACATGTCCCACCATTCCTCCCCACTGAAAACCAGTGCTTCCATTTTCTGCTAAAACTCGAGGTGATAGTTCGGTAGAATTGAATAGAGGGAGTTATGTGCATCAGGAGAGTATGTTGCACTCTTATTGTTGGAGGTTTATCGCATTATGATTTGCATGCGAGATGCATTGGAATCAGTCAATTCCAGATGTGGGGGATTCAAGGCTTGTGGAATGTGCAAAAAAAGGGTTTTCATATAGAGGGCAGCACTGAACAAGAATAGCTATTTATGTGAGTGAAGGTAAGTACCTATTGGAAATACATTTTCAGTATAGGAAAATTTTAGCTTCTGACAAATATGAGCTTACCCAATTTGCAGATGCAGGTAGTGATAAAATGTAAATAAAAATTTCTTAACTTCACCTTTTATGGCTAAAAAGCAGTAATAATTTTAACTAGTACCTTAAAATCAAGTAATTGAGACTAACCAGTGATTAATAATACAAACTTTATAATTTGATGAATTAAATCTGTTATCCACAATTCTTTTACAGAAAGATTATTTGGTTGCTTTATATGTCTTTTTTTTCATCTTTTTTGGGGGGAGGGAATTCTTTGTTCATCAACAAATACAATATGAAAATATTTAATTGTAATGAAATTGGCTACCAATATTTTAAATTGCATATGAGTAGAGAAAAGCAAGCACACATTGAATAGGAAAGAGCCTTGTTATCTGTCCATAATAGGTAGCAAATAGGCTATGAATAAGTATAAGTGATAGTACCTGTCTATCATGTTATTACATCTGTTAACTTATTGTAGTTTCAGTGCCAGCATGTTAACCTTTTAGGTCAGTTGGTAGAGCACTTGCTTGGTGTCTTAGTTTTCAAATGTCAATCAGAGTCGAGAATGTAATATTGAAAATGCCACAATAAAAAGTGGAACTTAACTTGTTTGTGGTAATGGAGGAATGTTATAGTTTGAGTGAATTGTTAAGAACTGCTTTATTATCAAGTGCTAATCTGGTAACCCTTTATTTCAGTTGTTAAAACACTTACCTAGCATTTGAGAGCTCATTGTTTGAATCCAACCTGAGAGAAAAAAATTATAGCCACAAGCTAATTAAAAAGAAGGATTAGTATTTGTTAGCTGTAAAATACCTAATGAAACAGATAGAATTTAGTAGATTATATTGTTCAACTTACAGAATCATATCAGTTATAGTTTTTATTCATAGTAATTACTGTAATATATAAGTAGGTAAATTAATATTATTATAAGTATTACTGTCACAGTTATTTGGTTTGCTCAATGTTCGTGTATATATTTTTTCGGTAGAAATTTACTTGTTACAGAAGTTAAACTGTCACAGTTATTTTTTTTGCTCAATGTTCGTGTATATATTTTTTCGGTAGAAATTTACTTGTTACAGAAGTTAAACTGTCACAGTATTTTTTTTTTTTTTTTGACTTTTTACAAGTGCTAAAGTTTAAGTACCAAACTTCTCATAATCTTGTATTGGATTTGAAACTGAGCTTGTGTGCATTTTTTTCCCACATGTTGTGAAAAGTTAATTACTTTGATTTCATATAAACTTTTAGGTGTCACATTTCTTGAATTATGGAAGAGATATTCTGCAAAAATTGCCCATCGCTGGGACATGACAAGTTTTGATGCAACGGAGGTGATATATGCATTAATTCTTCCTGATTTATTATATTATACTTCCAGGTTAACTCTTATACTTATGTAATTGAAGTATCGAAGCCCATTCATTTGCATTCCTTCAGGGGTTTTTATGCTTATCAAAATATTATTTTAGTTTGTGTGTATATACATATATGTGTGTACAATATATGCACTTTTGAAGATGAATTACATGCTGATGAATCACAGGAATCTGAATTTGATAACTTAACCACTCATAGTATGTAAGGCTGTTTTGTAACTTGTCTCTTTGAAGTTTCTTATAAATCTTTTGTAGTTTTTACTATAATGACTAGAATCTTAACTTAAGAGTCAACAAAACACTCAAACTTTAAACAATTTAAATGTTGTTAAGTGTTGTATAAAAGAAAAATTCCAGTTGAATTGTTGAATGAAACTTTTAAGATGATAGCACAGTTTAGAAGTACTCGGTATTGTTGTTTTCAGTGTGTGTTATGAACTTTAAATAATAGTGACTTTTAGTAGAAAGCACTTGAAAGGCTATTGAGATCTGCTGGTAGGAGCATTTTGGCAGGTTTTGAACTACGTGTCAAAATATTGAGTGGACAGGCTTTTAAGACAGGCTTAATTTCAAAACCACAGTTTCATGTCACATCACATGAATGATATGATAGTTATCTTTGATCACATTCAACATATATATATTGATTGAATCTGAATTCCTTGAGTTGAAGCTACTACTTAAAAATTCAGTTCAGACTTTTTTTAATATAAATGGTGTATGGTTATTTTATTATTTAGTCATGACTGAAAAGGTATATTAACTGTTGGTAGCTTCACATAATATATGGCATAACACTAAATCATTAAGTAAAAGTAAATTTTCAGAGATTATTGCAGTCATTTGTTATTAAACTTAAAATGTTTCAAAGCTACATTTCACTGGTTAATCTAGGAAAAAATTTATATCCACAAACATAACTTAATAAGTATACCTTCTGACACACAAGAAATGGATTAATAGTGTTTGAATCTATTGTTTCAGATAATCTAATGTGTAAAATGTATAAGTATAAATATAAAATGATAAGTTTTTGGTCATCAAATTTTCAATCATCTGTATTGGTTTCTTTGTGTAAAAGGTAATTGTATTGAAAATATCTAAAAAGCTATGACATACCCATTTGGTGCTCATTGATCTTAAGAGATGTGTATACCTAAAGGAGGATTATGTATTAACTCCTTAAACTTGAGGGTACACTGCCAGTGTCTGGCCAAAAATCGTGATTTACCCATAGATGGTGACAGCATCTGATAACATTTATGTCTCTTTGTCTGAAAAGTAATCCAAACCATGTTATTATCCATCTTTTATAAATGGACCAGAAATTTTAAATAATGATAATAATAAGAATAATAAAGTAACTCACTCTTGCCTCTGTTCTGCTAGTTTTAAGAACCATAATGTTTTTACTTGGGTGGCTGATGGGGCGATACCATGTTTATAGCTGGCAGAAGTCTAGGTTTAATATGTCTGTCTTTAGTATGTTCTATAAAAATGGCCTGTAGTTTACTATATATATATATATATATATATATATATATATATATAGAG
>NW_013669162.1:96012-104829 GCF_000517525.1 Limulus polyphemus
ATATATATATATATATATGAAGGAATATAAAATGAGTTAAACATTTATTAAATCTATGAAATGAAACTTTTTCAGTAAGTGAAATTATATTTGGTTTTTTTTTAATCAAAGCAAATATAAAATTTACAATTGTAAGAATGTAGGAGTAGTTAAAAATCAGTAACTGAAGTCTACAACAATAGTAAGCATTCTAAATTGTCTCTTCAAAAAGTATCTAGCAATGAAATATTTTTGATTTTGCAAAGCTTGCAGATTCATAAAAATATCACATATAAAATAAGATATTTCTCAGAGGCTATATAATCTGTAAAAATTTCATCTAATGTTTCAAACAATTTCATTCTGTAGTTTGTATTCAATGCAACATATGACAAACCGTATAATAAGTGTATCAAATTAACACTCCCAGGCATGAATAAATAAAGCATCTTGTGTATTATTTCTTTCTTTATTTTCTTAGGAACATCCAAGACCTGAGTATTTAGCACAGCTTCCAATTGTAAAAAAGAAATTAAATTTTATTACAAGGGTAAGGAACTTGTTTATATATATGTTTTATTTACAAGTGTATAATATACATTTAAAGAATGGGAAATAATATTATAATCATAGCTTACATGTCAAAGATGTAAACTTTATTAGTTATGCTGTTTTTTTAATACTTTATTGCTAGAGAAAACTTAAATAAATGTGCATATTTGGTTAGATTATGGCTACTTATTTGTGATATTTTGAGACTTGTAATAAAAGGCATACGGATATTTATCACTTTTAATAACAAGAGGACTGTGGGTTACTAAATAAAATTATTCCAAATTTTTCTCATTATTCTAGCTTATGTGCAGTTTTCATACAACACATTGGTCAATCAATTCATAAGATTTCCTTTCCTTCTAGCTATATGTTGTTGTGTGTCATTCACCTAAGGTATCACCTTTGTCTTCCCATTAAAAGGTTTCTGCATAGTTAACTGTACTGTGCAAAAGCAGGGGAAAACCTTTTCCACTGGTTCATCAGGTGATATTAGGAGGTTATAACCCTTATGTTGAATGGCATGACCAGTGTGGATGGTGTATGTTGTCCTGGAAAAATGTTGCCCTTTAATAGTGTGATGTTTTCTCAAACTGGAACAGATTATAGAAGATTGTGATAGAATATTGTTCTGTAGGTATTTAAAGCAGGATTAACAATTCTAAGAGAGAGAGAAAGATAAGACTTCTTAATAAGCTTATGAAAAATTAAGATCGTGAGCTAAACATTCTTCAGTAAAGACAACTGTTTTTTTGCTGAAATAATACATACACACTTTACAATATTTTCTGATTGACTCTTCAGTTATGTAGCAGACCTATCTTATTTACTCTAAGGGAAATCAATTTCACCTGAAAATGTAACAACATAACTTGATTAGCTTAAATAACAAAAAAAAAGACAATATTCAAATATAAAATATGTAAAAACACTTTATTAACAGACAAAAGTAAAGTAAAGATTGCATTTTAGTGGAGAATGATTTAAATGATATCTGATTTAAAATTGAATGCAAGATAAAACTAAGTAAATGCCAAATGTATTAAAGTGAGATGAAAGTGTAAGAAGAACTAAAAATATGTTGAAATTAGATAAGCTGGGTTTTATATAACTGAAATAAACTTAGTTTGAAATTAAAATGACATTATACAGTCTGGGATAAAAGACAAAATAAAAAACGACTGTACTTTGCAAAAAAAGTCTTGCCTACTTCACAGCTGTGAATGGACTCTTCAAAGAAGATAAATCCACTTTTAGAAGTCGTGTTTCATCTCCCTAAAGTTTGGCTGATCACAAGTAGGACCCAAAGAATTTGCTTTATCTTCACCCCATGTAAAAGTTTTACTGTAGCCTCATACCAAGCTAATTTTGACCATGAATGCAACCAGGTGATAAAAACCACCTGGATCAGTTCCTTCTTTAAAAGCTAGTACCTTGAGCTAAATCTAGCACATTAACTTATGATGGATTTCCTTTTGCAAGACTACAACTTAGAAAAATGAACTTTAGTACAGAATTGTTTGGTATGTTATTGCTGTGTACCCATTTGTGGGAAGACTGAGTTTAAGTTATTAGTATCAAAATTATTAACATTAATGTGATTTTAGATATGACAGGTCATAATTTACAGGTGTCCTTTGTTGTAATTACTAAAACAAAGTATTGTTTTAAAGTATATTATGGTACATGAAGCTATCATGTGTTTTCTGCCTCCTTAACCCTTCAACTGTAGTTGACATCATATGATGCAAGAATTTTGCGTGCACAAAAATTCGTGAATCTATGAGCATGGGGTGGTAGGCAGATTCATACAAGCTGCAAACAAAGGATTAATAGGTAATTTTTTAAAATTTCTGTGTACTTTGTATTGGTTTAAATACAGAATATCAGTCAAGAGAGAGTTAGTAAGTTTCTTTCACCTTTAGTTGTTCATGGGACTGGGTGAATTACTACAGACAGTGTTTCCAAAAGTGTGAGATGTGCCTCCCAGAGGGGTACAAATGATCTTTTGGGGAAGGGGGGTGAGCAATTATGGTAGAGTCAATTGTGAAATAATGCAAAAATTAGCATTTTAATATATTTTTATTAATGAAAATAAATACATACTACAACACATATAGCATTTTAATGTGTATTTGTGTATTATATCTCATCACTTAACTCACCTTTTAACTCATTTAAAGAAAAAAGAGGGATGTACGCAAGAAACCATATTTATTAAAGGGGTTTGTCGCTGACAAAATTTTGGGAAATGCTGACCAAAGGCATCACTGTGTTCTCCATTAGAAAGGATTACTATAGCATTAAATACATTATAGATAGCAACAGTGATAGTTTTCTTGTGTTAAACAGGGTAATGTTTT
The DNA here is from genome assembly GCF_000517525.1 of Limulus polyphemus. NCBI lineage: Eukaryota > Metazoa > Arthropoda > Merostomata > Xiphosura > Limulidae > Limulus > Limulus polyphemus. The sequence goes on from NW_013669162.1 coordinate 98,907, forward strand.
GAAGGCTCTGAAACCCCCTTGTTAATTTGAAAGTGGTCTTCAGTCACATGAGTATCGCGTGCACCTGTAAAAAGAGAGTATTTATGTATATTGCTGTTTTTCTTTGTTTTGAAGTTTGGTAGATCAGTGCATTGATTAAATCAGTTGGTTTATTTGTGTTAGACAGCAGGAGATATAATGTGTTGCTGCTTCAAGGTACAGCTTTTACACTTCATAATTTATCTTTGAACATTAATGTCTTGTGTAACCATTTTATTTTTCAATGATATACGCTCATGGATTCACAGTGTAACTATAAACCTGAATTGTTGAGAGAGACTTAATAAAGGTTTTTCTTTCTCCAATGTTCCACACACACTTAAAACACTTGGTTTGTTTTATTTGTTTCAACTTTGATTTGTGTTTGATTAATAAAGAATATTGATTTGTACATTTTTGATACCATATTTTTCTTTGTGTTGGACTTGGTGAGAGTTGAAAAGTTAAACTGTAATATAGTATTTGTTGGATCTCCAGTTTTAGAGAGAAATCAGTCTATCTGAGAATACCAGAATATTAGTATATAGTCTGTGTTTTATTATAAAGTTACTGTTAATAAGAAATGGATTTGTTAAAACTGATATCTGTTTTTTTTTAATATCTTAAGATTGTGATTCATATTTACAGTTGCTTGTGTTTATGGTTTGATAGTTATACTGTGAGGCAGTTAGTTCAGATAGTGTAGTTGTAAAGCATGTTTGAGTGCATACCTATGTACTTAGTATATCTTAACAGTTTTTTATATCACATGTTGCAATATTACATATACATGCAGTGTGGACTTTAATATTCACCTGTATGATTGCTAGAACATTATAAAAAACAGTTTATGTTTTGTTACAAATAAACCAGGTCTAATGTTTCTATTTTTATCACACTGACAGATCTATGAACCACATGTTTCATTTTGGAAAAAGCGAGTACCGTTTGCCATTTTTTCCTGTTCTGTGGTTATATTGTTAGTGAGTATTTAAGTTTAACATGAATTTACATTTTATAGTTATATGCAAAGGAAATTATGTGGCTATAATTAGGAAAAGAATGATGTTTCAATAAACTTCAAAATAACAGCTTGGTTACCGCGTATTTTTCCATTTTCTCCATGTTACAATAAATCTTGATGTATTTATCTGATTCTATGTAAGTTTCAGTTTTTCTATAGTATAACCACTTTAATTTTTTTATATTAGTGTTTATTGGTTAATAACAAATGTATGTATGTAGGTAAGTGGTTATTTTTCACAACTTATTTTTGTGTTTTTGATATTGTACTTATTATTATTATACGGTTGTTTTACTGTTTTTCAGACCATTGTAACTCCTGATTTTTAAAGTTTCATAAATGTTTGGGGCTTAGTTCCTATTTTTTAACTTTACGATAGCTCTGACTCTATAGGTGCTAGTATGATCTTTATTTCAGATAATTTTTTAAGTCTTTAAACCTCAGTAATACAGCTCAAGGTATTGGAACTAGTATGATTCTTTCCAGTGTATATTATTGATCATGTTATACCAGTTATTTTGCTGGTCTGATGCTTTTCGATTGAAACTATCACTCTTCAAAGTATACTGGTCATAGTAGATACAGTAGTTTTGAATTTATATTGCACTTAATGTTACAATTGAATAAATATTTTTAATGTAGATGTTTTATATTCTTTAATCTGATACTTTGTTTTTCATATTTGATAGTTGTTGGGTTAGAAAAGATGTAAGATATATATATATTTATGTATGTGTGTGTGTGTGTGTGTATATATATATATATGTATTTATTTTTTTTTCAGGTTACAGTAGCTCTTGGAGCTGTAGTTGGTGTAATCCTTTACAGGCTTTCTATTAAAGCTGTATTAAGCATTAGTGGCAACAAAAATCTGACAAGTATGGCATCCGTAATTATTTCTACCACAGCAGCTGTTTTAAATCTTTTTTGTATTGTGATTTTTGATAAGGTAAAATCTTTATGCTTCTTTTACTTGATATGAATAAATATTTTAATCCCTATTTGATTTCATTTAGAAAGTTTTTCTTTAGTGCGAGAGATTTAAGTTTGCAAAAATATTCTAATAATCTTTTATCTGACAGCGGTTTCTTTATTGGGAGTAACACTATTGTGAATGACCACTAAGATATGCATGGTAGTGTAAGAATTTTCCTTATGTCTGCCTGCAATGAGATAATTCAGGATTTATTGGGTCATCCAAAAAAAAAATCTTTTGGTACTGTTTTAACTTCGCTCTGACTATTCTTGATGGTATATCAAGGAAACAAATATTTGCATAAATGGATTATATTTTCTTTAGGTATAGCAGAAAAGGTAGTAGCTAGTGTAAATTTTTGTGTAAGTTAAGATGGGATGAAAATCTTTGGTACAAGCAATATATATATTGTATGCTCTTGTTTTCATGAAGTGAGTGAAAAGCAATAATAGTTTAACTTGATGTGGTTGTTGTGTGATTTCTACTAATGGATGTAAGGTATTAAGGATAAAAACTTACAATCAAGGAAGAAAATTATTACACGTGTAGATTATAAGATTTTTATATTGATATGTTTTGAGGGTGGTTTAAACATATTAAATGAGTGAAGATTTTAGAATATGTTTCAGTTGTTCTTGATGAACTGCTAATTGTTAGAATCTTTGTTTGTATTAAAATGATATACATCATAAACAATATTATGAGGTTTATAACAGTCACTATCGTCCATCAAACACTAAACATGATAATGTTTTCTTTTTATTTAACATACTGAATATAATATTTCAGAAAAGTTTTAAAGACTTTGTTCTCTTATTGTTTGAAAACTGATGTTTTACTATTATTTTTCCCTGGTTAATACAATTCGTCAAGAATTATTCACAAGTTGCAGATAAGAAAACAATTAACAATTTTATTGTTTTGTATTATTGCTAATAAATATAAATAAATTATTATCTTGCATTTTGATTTTCAAGAATAAAATTTTATTGAGGAATTTACATTTTTCTTTGAAGTCTTTCATTCTTTCATTTACCTTCCTGTGATTTGGCTATAACTTTATTGTTTTTATAATTGTGATAATTTGAAAACTTTTCTAGGTATATCAAAGGATTGCCAACTACTTGACTGAATTAGGTGAGTTTCTATGTAAGTAGTATTTACACTCTTTGCAAAAATATTTCTTTCTACAACAGTATATGTTATTAGTAACAAAATTGGCCTGCTTGGTTCAGTAATTACTTTTAGAGTTAAACACATATAGGAAAAAAGTGGTGCATAATGAAATATACAATAAAATGTTATCTGTAATTTTTTAAATTAATGTATTTGTTAACTTAGTATCATACTTAGGGCCAGACTAATTTTATTGCCTTTTTTGTAAGTCTTAGTAATAGTTTTCATGGGTTCTCAATTCCTACTGACTTTACACAAACAGTTACTTCTGTCCTGTACATTGTGATAAATTCTGTATTGGTGAAACAGATAATTTAAAATTAAGGATGAATTTACATAAATTTCATGTTGGATGTCCCAAAAATAGCCCACTATTTGCCAGCAAACATTTTAATGGATGTATTTTGAAAAAATTTTAAATTCTAAAAGAACCATATTTTCATGTTTTCCCTTTTTGTGCATGTAATGTAAAACATAAATAGATAGAGATAAGAGGGAAAAAGTAACTGTTTGTGTAAACTCAGTAGGAATTGTGAAACTATTACTAAGACTTACAGAAAAGACAATAAAATTCTCAGAAAAGTTATATTTTGAAGAGTGGCGTTTGAAGTCGCAAACCATTAGTGGAAAGTAATAAAGGAGAGAAGGAATAGAATAGTTTAATATTTCCAGTGTTTTCTTATTCATATCCACAGGTGAATCTTATATGTGTTTTAGTTATAGATGTATATTTCAAGGTTGGTTGCTCTTCAAAGTTTTGGGGCCCTGGAGCTGAGCCCCATTAGCCTTTGCATTTATCTGGCACTGATTATATTTTATTATATAAACTTTTGTGTTGAGAGCTAAAGAAATGAAATTAGCATTTTAGTCTCAGGAGTAAACTGAATTAATTCTTCAATTAGGTTTGCTTTTCTTATTATTTTTGAATCAATCTGTTTAGTTCTTTAACGAGTTTAACATATTAGTACAACTAATGTTAAAAAGAATTAGGTTTACAGGGTGTCCATAAATTGTTGAACCTCTTTACTGGTTGAATAGAATGAGAACTACAAAAGGTAAACAATTGTAGCTTGTGGTATAATGGAGGATAGCACCTCAGATTTTTCAATGGTCTGTGGTACCATTTGTTCACCTCGATGTGGATAAGCTGGCCCGCGTATATGCAAGAATATCTGGAGTAATCATCACAATTTCGTTGATTGTTTGGGCATGTAATGTTTCCAGCTTATAGATAGTGCCTTTCACATAATTCCATCTAAACAAGTAGAAAAAAACTTCAGACATGCTGCACAACACAACTGTTTATCTAGTGTGGTTCCTATTCTATTTAATCAAAAACGTGATTCAATAAGCTACGAATACTCTGCATAATTCCATATCTTGTTTTGCTGCTTTTGAGCACTGTTCAAATAAACAAAACTGTAATCTATTTTATCTGTTCTCTAGAAATGCACAGAACCCAGACAGAATATGAAAACAGCTTAACCTTGAAGATGTTTCTACTTCAGTTTGTTAACTACTATTCATCCATTTTTTACATAGCATTTTTCAAGGGAAGGTAAATAGTTTTCACAGTTTAAAGTTGAAAGTTGATTCATTAGATTTTTAAGAATAATTCATTAGAAGTTGAATTAACATTTTTTTCAGAGAGATTGATAAATTTATCTTTATTAAAACATCAAAATACCAAACTGAATTATCTACAACTAGTTGTAACTCATCATCAAAAACTAAAAATAGGAAGAAAATAAATATAAGAAATAGTTTGGATTGTGCAATGTTCTACCTTTAGGGTCTTTGTGGTGGTACAATATGAGTGATTAATGGTGCCACATGTCTGAAATATAACTTAGCTAACTATCAGCAGTTCCTTTTCAATTATGGTATTCAGCTACACTGACATTTGTCCAAAAGTGTAAAATGCAGTTTACTGAAATGTTATATGGAGAATGATTTCAAACTTGCAATAAAAATGCAAATAAATACAAGTGTACAAATAATCTTTATTCACACAATCTTAACCCTTTTGAGATGGGTCATGGGTAAAAGGGCCATTTTATCTTGTTTGTTGACTCACATTCAAAATTTTATTGAATTACTATTTCTTGAATTTATGTCAATGAGTTTGGTATCAAACTGTAGATTATGATTCACATTTTAGTACTATATATTACTCAATTTCTTAATTTAAAAGCAAATATAAAAAAACAACAGATAAACATCGATTTTTGTGTGTCACGTGGTATGTTGAATGCAGCAATGGTTCAAATTAGATGTTTGTGATGTCAAACTACTAAGTCTATAGTTTCGTACAAATTAGAAACTTAAATTACAGATATTGATAAGCTAGAATATAAAATAAGAACGTCATATTTTTTCTATTTGCTAAGATATTGCTCATGTAATAAATCAAACACAGTGGGACTCTGCCTACCCCTTTCCATTTTTGGAAATGCTCCCTTATGTACACTTATTTCTATATATGGCATGAATAACCAATCGAAAGTTCAGAATGTCCCCTTAGTGGCTTTCCCAGCCATTTTAACAGGCTTGGCACCATTTTTTTTTCTTTTGAACCAATATTTCAACGAGATAGGGTGTCTTTAGTCTGCTCGAAATTTAATATTTTTTTTAGACTAAAATACATCTTAATTACTAACCTTGATGAATTCTAGTGGAATTCTGTGGTATTAATGTAGTAACTTATGATTTTTTAATTATTCAAATGT
>NW_013669162.1:105102-117453 GCF_000517525.1 Limulus polyphemus
GCGACTGTATTTTACAAAATACTAGTCTACTAAAGTACAGCCAAGACAAGTTACTTTGTAAAGACCAAAGGTCAGTTTTATGTTATTGGATACAGTAACATGAGTGCACCTGAACCGTGTCATTGTAACTTCTTTATTGTTAGCCAGGCACAGCTGAAAAGTCATTATAATAAATATATATTAATGTTATGAGATTTAAGCTATTTAGTCTAAACATTTCAGTTTTTGTGTTATAATTTGTGTTCATTCTTGAATGAAAGAGGCATAATTTATATTTACTTCTCAATTTTTTATGGTGGTTGCAAGAAGTAGATGGAGATATTTATTAAGGATTTTTTAAATGATACCCTGATACTATATATAAACAAAATGTGCTTTGCCACTTCTGTATTGGGTCTTTTATGCATTTAATCAGCAACTTAGAAAACATGTTGTGTAGAAACTCAAAGCTGTCAAGCTTGCTTCTTTTGATTTGCATCTAAAGATCCTATTTTCTGTTTTTTAAGTGACAGAATATTAGATGTATGTGTTTTATGCCATTATTAATTGAAAAACCAGAAAACATTATTAAAGGCTTTAATTAATAGACCTTTGTTGTTTTTTGTTTCATATTTACTGCAATTTTTTCCACTTGAAGAAAAAACTTAATACATCAAAATTAAAAAAACTGAGAAAAGACAATTTTTACAATAAAAAAAATATTAGTTTTAGTATTATATATAATCATAGCCATAGTTAGGGTAGGGCGAGAGGTGCAGTTGCCCAGGGTGCATCCGGAAGAATGGCACAGTCTGAGCGCTAAGCCTGTTATTCAATAATTTGTGCAGAACTATACAGACTGGAGTGCAAATAGAAAAAGTTATCATTTAAATGTATTGTACAAATTAAGTAAGATTACTTGCTCTATTTAGTATGGTATGGTATTTATGTTTCTGCCTTCACTCTTTATTCTTCAACTATGACATCTTGTTCTTAAGTTATAACATATATCATAATTATTTTTATATTTTCTACTGTTCTGGTATTTACCACCTCATTTAGCTACATGCTTCTTTCATAGTATCTATAATATCTCAAGAAATAGCATATACAATGTTCTGGAACATCCTAAAATTCTGCTTGCTACCAAAACATTACAGGAATCATACTTAGCATACTTAAGCATAATTTGAAATATAAAATTTAATTGTTTAGGTTCGGAGGACATCCTGGACATTACTCTCTGTTGTTTGGATATTGTCAAGAAGAAGTGAGTAATACATTAATAGCTTTAAGTTTGATATAGCAGTAGAATTGATGTTATTAGGTTTGTAATTCATCCATGAATTACTTAAAGTAATGTTGGATAATGTGTGCTTGACACTATATGTCAGTGAAATAAGTTTAAAGTTAAAAAGAATATTGCAGAATATATTGCAGAATATTATTGAAGGGAAAAAGCTAGAAATGAATAAGATGGATGATCTCCTTGTGTCAGTGTTTTACATGGGGGGTGGGGGCGGAAGTGGGATCAGTAGCATAGTGGAGTGCAGAAGAGGGAATTTGCCCCTGGGTGCCAGGTTAACAACCAGTTTACCCAGAATTTAGTTATTCCCATAAGAATAAGGCTAACTAAAATGTTTTTGTTATGCTTGACATTAAATATTAGTATATTATCAGAAATATCATACCTAGGGAAATCCCTTGGTTTTCAGTGTTAGATTGATTAAAATACACAGACATCTCATAATTGATAGGAAATGTAGTAATTTTTTAAACAACTGACAATTTGAGGCTGTATTTTTCAAGCTGTCGATGGAGTTTTTGGGGGCCCAAATAATATTAATGTAAAGTATAATATGCAATATATTGTTATACAAGCCAGAGATCTTAATTAGCTAATGATTCAAATTCATAAAGAATAAACCATAACTTTCATGTGTCTGACAGCCATGCAAGGGGCAACTGAATCAGTCACATGATACGTGCACATTTTCAAGTTGGAAGGGTGTTTGTTAGTACTTCCCATGGATTTTAATTTATTACTGGCAAGTACCATTAATTTATTTCCATAACTCATTCCATGACTCCTTATATTTCTGTTGTTTGTTCATAAGGCCCGGCATGGCCAGGTGGTTAGGAAGCTCGACTCGTAATCTGCAGGTCGCGGGTTCGCATCCCCGTCCCACCAAACATGCTCGCCCTTTCAGCTGTGGGGGTGTTATAATGTGATGGTCAATCCCACTATTCGTTGGTAAAAGAGTAGCCCAAAGGCGGTGGGTGGTGATGAATAGCTGCCTTCCTTCTAGTCTTACACTGCTAAATTACGGGCAGCTAGCGCAGATAGCCCTCGTGTAGCTTTGCGCGAAATTCAAAACAAACAAACAAACTCATAAGGTCCAGATAATCATAACAATATGGTGAAATATAGTACCAATGGTAGGTAGGATTTCCATGTAAGGTTAGTAGATAATAAGTAAGAGTACAAAGGGTGGGTGGAGTTGGAACGTTGTTTTTTTTGGGTGGTACCAAATTATATTTTGCTCCCAGGCACCACACACCATCAGTACGCCACTGAGTGGGATGGTTTGGGAAATTTTGGAAGCCGAGTACTATATTTCTTGTTTTTGATGTGTATTCTTTATTTATTATTATCATAAAAGTAACTACAATGTAAAAATTGAAAGCTTTTTATGTTAGATAAGGTAAAAAAAGAAGAATAATCATAATTTTTCACAAGGTATGTCCCTTAGTAGTCCATGCCTTATGCAATTCTATACCGTAACGTGAGTTGCACGTTCACCACATGATTTACAAATTATATGGTGCAAATATTAGTTAGAGATGGTTCAAAGGGCAATAAAATTAAATATAAGCAGATGTATACTATTACAAGTTATGGTATGGAAACTCTGGTGGTTACTTTGTGGTTGAACTTGGTCACATCAACCGAGCTCATAGGGAACGGATTCATTTGCTCCATCCTGCCATCCATGTACTACATTGTCTCATTCATGTCCTGCTTTTACACAACATTTAAAAAATATATATATATAGTTTCTCATCCTAGTCCCTTTCACGCTATAAATATTTATTGCATCGACTATTGAATCTTTCCTGTCTGAGAAGCTTACTTTAGGGACTTTTGTATGTATGAATGGAACAAGCTTCTTGTGGCAATATACTATAGGACTGTAGGATAATAACAGATAAAATGAAAAGTTTTACTGAAAAAACACGTTTAAAATTTATTTAGGTTTTAGAGATTACACAAATGATATTTGAGATTTTTGAGATGAAGAAAAGTATTTTTGATCTTAAAATGAAAATCACTTTGCACTCGGACAAGTATGGTGAGAGAGTTAATGCATGGTCTGAAGTGTTTTCAAATTGTCTAATCAAATCTAAATTTTTCATGTTTATCTGCTTACTGAATTTTTTGCAATAGCTTCTCAAGGGTTATCTGTGCTAATTTTGCATATAAACCAGTAAGTTCTTTAAATGTGAGATTTCTTAGAACTTATTTTCTTTATTTCTGATTTTTCTCACAATTTTTGCCCAAATTTGTTTTTATTTCTGTTTATAGTAGATATATTTTGAAATTCAAGGGTTGTTTAAAGTGTATCACATTGAAATTTTATTGTCTTAAATTTTTATATCCATCATAATGTTTTAGATATTGCAATTAAAATGATGGGCCTATATTCATCATTAAGATTTAAAAGGGATATATTAGCTAACCTTAAATAGCATAAAGCTAATGTTTCTTTAAAAAAAGTGTTTTTGTTAAATAATGATCTATGTTTTCAAAGATTCTTGTACAATCAGCATTCCAATCAGACTAAGAGTTTTTTTATCAGTTGTATTTAAAATTTTGATTCTTATATTTTCTGGGTGTGCTCAGTTTCTTTTATAGGTTTAGTTTCTTCTGTGTGGAAGCATTTACATATTTGCACTTGTACGTCTGAAACCATTAAAACACAAAATTAGCTACTTTTTCTGAGTACGTTATTGTTTTATCACAAACTTTTGAGTATTGCTGTGAACAATCAAACTACATTATTTTTCTTGTGGGTTTTAAGTTTGTTTTTTGGTATGTTCTTTTAATATCTTATTTAGTTACACTCACTCTAAATAACTAATAGGTTAAAAAATCACTATTAAAAAACCTAAAACTTTTTATTGCTTAGTGTATTATTTAAATTTAATATAAATGTGCTTTTTCATGTAATCAATTGTAAATTTTGGGGGCATAAATTATTTATGGAAAAAATAGCATTTCTTGTTATTTATTAATATCCTCTTTTTCTAGTGTGGCACAGGAGGCTGCTTGTTAGAGCTTTCTATGCAGTTGGCCATTATTATGGTTGGAAAGCAGGCTATTAATGCTGTTTTTGAAATGGGAGTACCGTAAGTATGTATGCCTGTCAATTTATAAATAATTAGTTGGTACTACAGTGTGACTTTCTAAAATATGTTTCACTGTACAGTGGTTGCTGTAGAACAAGTAGTGGTTTCTACTTTAACCATATTGCACGAAACACATACTCAGGAGTGAACTTATGTCAGAAAAAACACAATGTGGCTTTAAATTTTTTGAATATTTTTGAATAATCCAAGCTTTAGGATTAAATAAAGCATGTATGTGGATATATATATGATTTAAAAACATTTTTATTGTCCTAGGTGGCTGTTATGGTTTAGTAAAATGTGGCATTTGCACAAAAAAGAGAAACATAAGAGTGGAAAACACATTATTGCCCAATGGGAAAGTGACTATAGTTTATCAGAATGGGGATCAAATGGGCTTTTCTTTGAGTATCTGGAAATGGGTAAGTGTATTGTAAAATATTTTTGCTTATTATAGGGTTAGAAATTTCAGGGTAACTTTGCTAAAATAGAGAAACATGCTCAAAGTCTAGGAAAAATATATTTTCACTGGACTGCTAGAAATTAGTTATTTTTCTTTGGGAAATCATTTTTTCAAGAGAGAGTTCATGAAATATAGAAGTCCTAATGTGTTTTTAACTTATCTCAGAAATGGTGAATTTTGTTTCTAAAAGTTACTTGTTAATTCTTTGGTTACTACTTAAAGTATGTGTAAAAATCACTGTCCCATAGAATGCTGCCAGATGTACGGTTTTGGCTGCATTCACATGCCCCACTCGTGACCACATCTAAACAACTTTCATACTGGACTACTTTGTGGATGCATCAGTTTTATTGGGCATGGTTGTAGTCATTAAGCTTTGCATCCTAAGAAGTGGACTACATGGGTACTGAGCAAAGCATTGTCTGATGTGGGACTTTGTGATTTCATATTGAATATAGTACGGCACAGAAAGTTAATTGTTTATGGACAAGGGGGGTGTATCACTGATTTCTAATTCTTAAGTATTTTTTTCTCACTATTCTTACTGAATAGTATCTAGTTTAGGCTTAAAAAATTCATATAAGTGTGTTTAGTTTTTCTGTTGTTTTTTTCATCATAAAATTTTCCAAAATATTGTTGAGACATTTTGTTTTGAAAAAAACATTAAAAATACTTTTTTACTGCTTAGAATTTAAGTTTTTATTTATTGTTGATCAGAATATTTTATTTTAATTGTTCAAATAATTTCAGATTTGATTGATTTGCATTAACATATTTCTGTTGAACATTATTTTGCTGATTGAAATAATTACCAGTTTTGGTTATAAATTGTGAAAAGTACTGCATATATTGGTGACCTAAGGCCTGACCTTTCAAAATGATTTTAGGTTAGGCTATCTAACAGTATTTTTGCCCACAATATTCTTAGTCAAAATCAATTTGTATTCAATTTGTAATCAATAAATATACATTGTTTGCAGTAAATCGTAAGTTTCTTTACTTGTATGCATTGTTTGAATACTTAAAATTCAACAATAGCATTCAATAAATACAGATCTGAGTCACCTGAATATTTATTTTTATAACTACCTTATTCTCTAAATGTAACAAGGTTTATATTGAAGAATTTTGTTGTAGCTTTCAAACAAATATGAATTAATATGAAAATATTTTCAACAATGAAAAGAATGTCTAAAGAAACTATGAAAAAATTTTCTATGTCTGTAGTTTGTTCCTAAGTCTTCTAAGCTTCCTGGCCTGGCCTGTCCAGGTGGTTAAGGCACTCGACTCACAATCTGAGAGTTGCAGATTTGAATCCCCATCCCACAAAACGTGTTCGCCCTTTCAGTCATGGGGACATTATAATGTGACAGTCAATCCTGCTATTTGTTGGTAAAAGAGTAGCCCAAGAGTTGGCAATGGGTGGTGATGACTAGCTGCCTTCCCTCTAGTCTATCAGTGCTAAATTAGCAATGGCTAGGACAGATAGCCTTTGAGTAGCTTTGCGTGAAATTCAAACCAAACCAATCTAAGCTTCCCATAAAATTTCATTGTTGTTCTTTGTGCAAGCTAAGTCTTATAACTCCCACAAAACAATAAATTATTTCTCACATAACTTTATTCACTCCACATTGATGTAAATAGTTTATAACTATTATTCAATGGTATTTAAACTGAGTTTCATTAGTAGTTTGTTCAGTCACCTACTATAAGGTTATAAAAGGGTGGGAACTTATAAAATTCAGATAAGGATAAGGAAAGTCACGTGAGAAACAAAGCCTTCAGAATTATAGTCTCAAGGAACGATAGTTTCTTAGCAAATATAAACATGTGCTTTGGGATGGGCAGAAAAATTCTAAAATCTACATTAGTATAGTTTACAGGCAAGACTCCTCAGATAAAAAAAACTTATGCTACAAAATGTCAGATTATCAACTCATAAAATATTTTCCTATAAAAAGGTTTGAAATAAAGTTAGAAATATTTTTTGTACTTAAAATTTGATATGCATATGTGCACTTAACACCTGAAAGGTGCTCACTGACCCAGAAAAGGTTAGTAACAAAAATCAGTAAAGTTGTATTTCGTACATTGGAAATAACAAGAATTGTGCTCTTGTTACACTTGAAGTAGCAATATTCAACTTATAATTCAGAAATTTGCTAGGGTCTTCAAAAGCTACACTGATATTTAGGATAACACAATGGTAGGAATGCATGGGGGGTGGGGGAGAAAAAGTTCATTAGTTTTATTTTAATAAAGTTAGATGTTTTTTCTTCTTTTATAAGGAAACTGAAGATTCATGCATGCAAGTGATTTTCATCTAAAGTCATCAGAAGAATCAGTGAAATTTATAAACTGCTTAGTCACCAATAAACAGTAAAACACTTAGTTTGAAACAATTATTTAATTGCTAAAATCGAATTATATATCACTGAAGACTTTTTTTTTAAAGTTTTATATGCAGAAAGAAACTTTGGATAATCTTGAGTGATGTCATGTACAATTTAATCATTTAAATCAAACATTCAGAGCAGGTTATTTTTACCAGAACTTGTATTGTAACCATGCTGATCTGTACAAGTTGCTTCTAAATTTGACCCCTCCAAGTAAGAAGTTGCAATATCTTGTTCAGAAATACAATTCATTCAAACTGTGGAAAGAACCGATTATAAGTGTTGGTAGCTCTCTCTGCAGTTTTTAAAAAAATAAAAGATTAAGCATGGCAAAAGTGAAATATTTCTTTGAGGCATAACTTAACTAATTTTCGTTAATTACTTGACAATTGTTTTTTTGTTAATATATTTTATTTCTGAGATGGGTAATTAATGTGTTAATTATTTTACAATAATTTTTACCACAAGACTACATCTAAATGTAATTAAATCCTTCAAAAATTCATGATTTTTCTGCTGATTTGATAATCATATTGTGAGCATAGGTTAAATAAAATGTCATAAAAATGTGTCATTCTTGCATCATTTCTACTCCATAAGCATATTATTCAACTGACAAAACTAGTAAATTGGAGAAATTGGTCTCATTTAAAATGTTTCATAATATATCTGAAACCCTTAGATATGATAAAACCCTAGTAACATAAATTGATCATAAAACTTCTTTACTAATGATTATTAATAAATAGAGGCAAAAAGTAATTAATTTTTTTGTCTTAATTTTGAAGGTTGGAAAAATTTGAAAAGTGTACTTTTTCTCTTTGCCATATTTATAATTACATGAAAATCGTGCACAGCACATTTTGCAGGAATTAATTAAGTGCTCAAGTGAATCTGATATTGGAAGTGCTATAAATAACTTTATACTTTTGCTTTTTATAAATTGAAAAACATTTTACAAGGAAACTTGAAAATAAATTTGAATTGTTTGTAACACTTCATTTGTAGTCAGTACCTACATTGATAGTAGACTGGTAAGAGTACCAGGTACTGGTCCATTTTGAAACATGTAACAGGATATTGTTGCATCAGCCTTATCCAATATATAAATCTGAGAACATTGGGTGGGTGTGATATTTTATTTTGATCTATGGGTTTTCTTTTACATTTACAGGTAGGGAAACATAATAACATTTTATTTTCAACTCAAAATTACTGTAGATGGTAAGAAAAGAAACATATAATGTTATTGTATGTTGTATGTGTCACACTTTTTTCTTATTGTATCTTAGTCGTTTTTGACAACTTACAGAAATTTGAAGTTATATGTGTTCTTTCTCTCAAAGCTACTCATAATATTAGATTTAATTTTTTTCATACAATTTGTGTAAATGATATTGGCTTGAAATTATTGTTATAAGTAATTGTTGTCAAATTATATTAATATCCACATACACAACACCTGTGTGCCAGTAAAAGTATCAGATATCACTATAATTCTTATCTTGCCTATGACCAGGCACTCTGGAAACCCATATTTTCACTACTGTGTTCAGTGGGACAGTGCTGCTTTTCTTGTATTGTATTTGAGTATTGAGCATTAAAAGTATATTAACTGATAGTTATCGAATAATTACTTTGATGTCATGGTATTTAAATGATTAGAAAATATTTATGTGAATAACTTGAAAAGCAGGTATTTGGGAATATACCTTTTAAAATTCCTTAAGTTGCAAATATTTTTGTTCTTATAATTAGTTGTTATTCGTTGACTTATAATTCTGACCTTAAGGATTACATACCTAGTTGATTTTGGTGTATAAAAGTGTTTATTTTCTTGAAGTAAAAAATTTTGAAGATTTGAGAGAGCATTTACTCAACTGATAAGCCTTAATCAGTTTTGGACAAATAACATCCACTGGATGAAAAAAAAGCATGATCTTATTTGAAAAAGTTGGTGTTTTGAAAAATGAATTGTTTCAAAATAAAGTAAGTTGTTAATTACACACTGGCACTCTCAATTTTCTATATTTTAGAAACATTTTCAAAATTGCATTTAGTTAAAAAACATATTTTGCGACACATAGTATAAGAGGGAAAAAAACTAAGTAGCTTAAGGTCTGTTTATTAAAGGGTTGTTAGTTTTAGAACCAATAATTAAAGGAAAGACCAAGTTGTGCAACATTTGAGGTTTGATATCTTAATAGATCGTTACGACAATATCTACTCAACAAGCAGAGTTTGGTTCATGTTAAGTGTCTACTTCAACTTCAGAAAAATGTATAAAATTGCATTGAATAATGTTCCATCATTAAGATTTTCATAAAGGTTAAATTGTTTTTAGAGAAGTATAATACAAGTTGTAACCCATACTAGCATTAGAAAGTTAGAGATTTAAATATTTTTAATTATATCTAAAGATAATATTATGTATCTGTTAACTGAGGCTAAGTCTATGTTCTCATTTGCCTTACCTAATTAACTCTCCGTTCCCCAAGCAGTACCATTATAATACTCAGTATAGCCTTCAGTCAGCTTTCATACAGTATTACGCACATAGGTAACAAAACTTAAATGAACAGCACTAACTAACTTTGCAATCACTAACTCAAAATCTCTTAATGTTGACCTTATAGATGTGCATAATTTTTATTGGGAAAACAATATATTGTCTTCATTATATTTGATTTCAATTTCAGCTTTAATTATAATGTTTTGCTTCTTCTACATATATTAAAGTTTTCTTAATGGTAAAAAATATGAATCGTTTGCTAGAGAACTGAGGTTGTAGTTAAGATGGATGTGTTTGTACATAAAAAGTATTTTTAATTATTGCCCTATGTTAAATGCACAAGCATCAGTTTAAGAGCCAATAGTAATTGATAGAACACCAAAACTGTCTGTACTTAATGTCAAAATAATTGCTGTTTCATTGATTCAAAACACAACTTCTTGAAATAAATCTGTTTTTCAGTAACAAAATAACTTTCCTAAGTTTTATTTCTTTTTGCGTACTTCTTGATATGTTTTATTCCACACAGGTTTTAATTATTAAAGAATAATCTACAATAGATTTCAGAATTTTTCTAATTGTAATTATTTTAATGAATTGACTCCATTTGTCAGGGCTGTACTGATTGTTGATGGTGCCTTGTGCAAAATATAAATTCTGCTCCACTTCTTAAAAAAATCTAATCTATACTTTCCTTCTTCAAAGATGTAAACTTGCACTCTCTACAGGTCAGCGCACTGCTTGCGTACCCTTGGTATGACCCTGTCAGTTACTTATATGTGAAATGACAATTATTATTATTTTTTTTTTCTGAAGATGATACTTAAATACTGGTTCTTGTTCCATTAAAAAAAATAATATTTTGCACTTCAGAGCTATAGGTGCATTGTAATAGTGATGGTCAAATTCAACAATTTGATAATACCAAGAGCTGGCTGTGGGCATTGTTAACAATCTGCACTTCCCTTCTATCAGTTCAAAATTAGAAATGACTAGCACAGAGCATTCTTCTGTAGTTTTTGCTAATATTTCCAAATCAAACAAACAAAAACAAACTTAACTACTAATAATAATCAAATTATGATTTCCTTGAGATATCTTGTGAAGTGTTCTCTATTGATGAAGTAAAATAATGCTGGAAAATTTTGGAACGTTAGTAATTATAAAGCTCAATAAAATGCATTAATTAGACTTAATTCAGTAGAAGTATTGTTAAAATCACATTAGTTTCTGAGTTAGTATTTCATGATTCATTAAGGTTTATCACTTGTATTCATGGCTAGGCCTAGCACTTAACACTGTGAATCTTGCAGACCAGTAAAATTTCAAGTTAAAGGTCCGCTATACCAGTAACTTAAATTAATTTCAGATGCTGTTACAAATTTATTGTAGTGGTTTTATCATATTAGAACTATGACTGTTGAGATTTGAAACTTGTGAGGATGTTTGTATATAAATGACAAATTAATACCATTTTGGAAATACATTTAACGATTTAAACTAAATTTTTTGTTTTTGGATAAGATAAACTATTTTTTAACATGTTTCAACTCATTTGCAAGGAACCGTATGTATTTATGTTGATATTTTTGTACATTTGCTATAGCAACATTGAACAGTTACGTGTAAGATACTAAAAAGAAGTAATATTTTATGTATACTTATGATAAGGTTTTGGCAATCATATATCAATTTTCACCATAGTTAGTATACTGTAAGTCATTACATAGGCTACTATCTATGACAACTAGTAGTATTTTGTGGAGATTATTTAAAGTTTGCATTATACAATGTTTGAAAAGATTTAATTTTGTTACTTGAGTAACAGTTTATATTGTTGTTGTTTTTTCAGAAATGATTAATATTGAGTTTTGAAGAAGTTTCTTAAAAAATGAAGTGAGTAATATTAAAAATGAGAAATGCTGCCTATTTATCTGCTATATATATTATATTGTTAATCAGGTCTTAACAGGATTATATTTGTTTTCTGTTGTTTCATGCAGTTTTACAGTTTGGATTTGTCACAATTTTTGTAGCAGCTTTCCCACTTGCTCCTCTTTTTGCTCTACTAAACAATCTTTTTGAGATAAGGCTTGATGCCAGAAAGTTTATTACTTCTTTTCGACGGCCAGTGCCACAGAGAGTTAAAAGTATTGGTGAGTAAACAGAAAAAACATTTTCTATTTGAAAATTTTCTGATTAAGTTAAAGTTCTGTGTGAAGTATTGATTTTGAGAACCTAAACTTTGTGTTTCATGCCAAGTTCACATGTTACAGTGAAACAATTTTGATCTCTTGGTCTGTGTTTACATAGTTCATTCCATAAATTCCAAAAGTAAGGGATATACAGAGCCTCATCTAGCCTCATTTTGATTCCATTTGTTTTTTATTTTCATTTATAGAAAATATTGTAAATCTGTACACAATACTGATCCGAAAAGTATTTTTGCAACTATACACCTGGAAAAAAGTTAAGCACCCCCGTGTTTTTTTCAAGTGATTCAGATTCGACGTTCTTGTGACTGATTATAAATTACCATTCAATCTAAACGTGTTTATCAAATGAAATTATGCATTACTGGGCACAAGAAA
>NW_013669163.1:0-1296 GCF_000517525.1 Limulus polyphemus
TATTCTTTTATTCTACCCCAAATTATCTTCTCTGACATAGAGGGTATTGTAGTTGACTTAAGTGCTGTGACATGCAAATCAACAGGTGCAGCAACACTTACCGGAATTTGACCTTTGTTGTTCCCAGTCGTCATTTTATCAAAGTTAACTACACACTTCCTCAGCAGTAAGTAGTCCAACCCTAGTATGCATTGGTCTTCAATGTCAGCCAAGTATAATTTTTGTCTGTCCTTCATGCCCATGAGCTCAATAGTTACCCACACTGGTCCCCACAACCTTGCATAATGTCCTAAAACACCACAGAGCTTCTGTATGGATTCTGGTATTCCTTTGTGATCCAACACCTTGATACTCACAAGGGTTTGCTGAGACGCAGAATCTATTACAAAGTTGCACTTTTGGCCATCCAGCTTTCCTGTCATGTAGACACTATGTGTGCTTGGCATTTTACACCTAGCTGTAGGGGCTTTCACGATGGGGGTTGGTGGGCATCCCTCAACACCAACCTCTGCTGATTTCCTCGAGGCTGATTTATTGATAGTATTCTTCTTACACTGGCTCTTCATATGTCCTTGCTTTCTACAGTTCCAACAGCCTTTCTGGGTAGCAGCCTTTCCTGCTGTGGCATCTTCCCTGTGTTGAAGTTGTCAGCATTGAGCTCTCTTGGGCTCAAGTTTATTACAGTGCCAGCAAAGTCTTTCAAACTTCTCTGAAAGCTGACCTTTTCTGGCCTTGAATCGTGATGACTGTACCAACTTTGGCACCTCTGTGCTGGACTTAACGTAGGATTCAAATTCAAGAGCTCTGGCCATTACATCTTGCATAGCAGAGGGGGTGTGCTTGCTTTACTTGTATCGTAAGTTGTGGACTGTCCAAGGCATCTACGAATTGATCCCTCAGCAACAACTTGAGAACATTGGATGGAACAGTTGGGTAGGCCTTATGTGCCTTTTTTCCAAATCCTGTGCCAGCTCTTGCAGGCTCTCCCCTTAAGCACGAACTCTAGTCCTAAACCTAGCCCTGTAGACTTTGGACTGATTTTGAGTTCCATACCCGAGTTATAGAGCAGCTATCAGTGCTCTATCGTTTTGCCTGTCATCTGCTGACAACTGTCCAAGTATTTCCAGTATTTGTCCCTTCAAGCTCGTTGCCAGATACATTGCTTTCTGCTCCTCTGTGACTTATCAGGCAACCTCACAACTGTCCCAGCATTTGCTAGACACCCTCTTGTTTAGTATATAAGCCGGAGATAGATTGAAGAGAAAAAAATTGAGCCAAGCGAACAGTAAACCCTAT
>NW_013669163.1:2202-25901 GCF_000517525.1 Limulus polyphemus
AGTTCACGAAATTCAAGAACAGCGTGGCATTCACACATCAAATTCTATTGTTTTTCAACTAAAAGAACCATAAAAACGCGAATGAATTTTTTGTTGTTTATTTATGAACAACAATAAATAATATACATACTTCTATTAATTTTTAAAAAGTTCACGTGCAATTTGAAATAAACACTGAACATTTTTTTCTTTTTCCACTCGTGTTATATATTTTTATTTTCACGACATTTGTGAAAACATATTTTGTTGTATGTCCCATCAATTGAAATCAACGAAATGAGCCCAATAGTTTACATTGTTAAAGAAAGAGGGTGTTATTTGTTTGTTTGTATACACCACCAGGCGATGGTGCATATGACTGTAACTTAGCAACAAAGTTCTCAATGTTTACGTTAATATCTTTAGTTTGAGACTTAGGTTTTCTTAAGCCTACCGTTTCGTACCAGAAGGTTTTTAATTTTAATTATACGTATATTAGTTATAGGTAAGTGTTTGGTTTAAAATTTTAAATACAGCTGAAACAATAGGTGAATACTGTAATCGAAAGAAAGATTTATTTATTGTAATGAGAATAAAATATATGATGTATATAACAACTTAACAAGTGAAGCTAAGCTAATGAAGTCTCAAAATGTAAAATCGTAATTTAAATTAAACTTGAAGAAGAATTTAGATAAAAAGACATACAAGTTAAAAAAATAATGAAGAGAAGCTAGATTAAAATATAGCAATAATGTTACAGAAATCAAATTCAGTAAATGTTTTATGTAAAACTTTTCCAGGAAACTGACAAAGGAGACTTAACTTCCTCACCACTTAACAACTCCCATAAACCACTGAACAAATCAAGCATTTTAATTGAACATTTAGATAAGTTGAAGAGTAGCGACAGTCTTTCATAATAACAAAATAATTTAAACAATATGTGGATATTAACAGTTGAAGAACAGTTTGTGAAGAATAAAGGAAGTATATGAACTGAAAATTCTTGAAAATTATCAGCTAATGTAATCATAGAAATTCAGAAGAAAGCAATTACTTGACAAACTTGTATAGGTATAAGTAACTGAAGAATAGTTACACAAGTTAATAAGCAACTACTTATCAGTAACTGAAGTGAAGATGTGGACAGTGGCAGCAGCAAACAAAAAGTTGGATGGGTGAGTATAGTGTATTGAAGCAAATTAGAACAACCAAATTTCTTGTTGTCCTAGTATATTTTTTCATTTAAACAATAGGAAATTATAACAACATTCATTCTAATTTGGTTGTACATAAAGCTAAAAGTTAAATTATAACAATGAAATAAAAAACATTTTTCATGGTAGTCTTAATATGAATAAGGTTTTTATATAAACAATGTAGAAAATAGCTTAGCAAATAATAACCATCATAGTGTTGGTAATTTATCTTGTAGGAAGAATTTAAAATGCTATTGTATGTTTGTGGAGACTAAAATTCTTTTTTCGAATAAATCCAAAGTTTTAATTATGTTTATGCATAAAAGATTCTTGTAGTTGAATATAAGTGTGTTTGAAAGTAAATAATTCAAGTACATTTCCTAAGAGTTCCTTTTTGCAACATGATTACTCCTATATGAGATGACAAGCTCACTTTCAGATCACTATCCTTGATTAAACAATTATGAAGAATACTGGAAAAGTGAGGATTCTTCAGTTCATTGGAAGATATTTATAAGAATGAAAAAATAGTGTCTTGATTAAATATATTAATGTTAAAATTCAAAGATTTTCATAATCCTGATTTTATAATTTTAAATAATTATTTTTAAAGAGTACTTGTTCACTAGACCACCAATAGAAAACACTGATACTTATTTTGGGAATTAAATAAATAGATGTTCTTAGTACAAGGTTGAGTCTGGAGTTTAAGCTGTGAATAGACCTCTTAAAAACAAAGCATAAAATAAGTAGAAATAAAACTAATCCAACACCTATATGTGAAATGTTACGTAACATGTAAGTCTGAGAAAATGAGAAATGAAAAAACTGGAGTGTACTCTGTAGTTGAAACTTTTTGTTACATCAACATAGTAATCTTTAAATTGAAGTGTATCCTTTACAATGGTTGTACTTGTTGATGAGTTTAATAAATGTCTCTTGAAATGACAAATACACTTAGATAAAAAAATTTTAAGCTAGTCTGAAAGAACAAAAATAAACAGTTTTTTAAACTTTGAAACAACTGTTAGGAGAACAAATATGATTTTATTATGTTGAAAGTTTTTGATAATCTTTATGAGGTTTGTGAATGTAGAGCACTCTTTTTATTTATTTTTTGTTATCCATATAGACCCCTTAGTTCTTATAACAGCTTGACAGATGAACATTTGAGTCATTATTTCTCCAATCATGCAATTAAGCAACATCTCATCGAGATGGGATTGGTAAGTATGTACTAGTACTTCTAATTGTTGGTGGATAACTGAAACTACATGCTTACTGAAAGAAGCTTAACACCCAGAGGTGTGTATTATCTTGCTCAGTACTTCAATTTTCTCTTTGTAACAAATAATAATTTTTATTGGTCTGTATTTATTGTATTGTTTTTAAATATTTAACATATTAAATATAATATTATACAATATTATATTGTGGGTTTTTGTAGTTTATAAGAAAAGCATTAAAGTAAAGAATACCTGATCCTTACAGTGGTACAAAGGTTGACCAGTTTGGCATGGGGTTGATATACATAATAATTTGTTTAATAGTTTTACATGGTTTTAGACAGAAGTGTAGTTCAAAACATATATATATATATATGTATAGATCTAAATGAAATATGATTTATGCATTTTTCTTTCATCAGTCTAAAGTATACATTGAATATTTTGAGCTTGCTTAAAATTTGCAATATTGTGAAACAATTGTGATCTTTGGTACAGACTCAGAGTGCCACACAACTTCTTTTGCATTAACGTCTGGTATAGGCCAATCAGTCTAATGTTAGACACATATGAAACAATCCAATTTTACATCATTGATGTCTTCACTGAGTCAGAGGCATTATTTTATTCAAACAGGAAGCTTTGAAGTATTGATATTATTTGTTGCATTAAATCTATGATATGTTTTAGCTACCAAATTTTTTAGTTGCTTATAGCATGGTCTCTTTATGAAAATTAACAGAACTAATAGAGACCCATATGTGTATGCAGAGAATATTAAGTGGTCTATTGCCATTATACACAGTCATTCAAACTTGATATTGATAGATTACCCAATTGTTTTTTAAAGATGAAATAGAAGTTTGAAATGTACATTTGAAAAACATGCATTTTATCTTATAGTTTTGGAAATTACAAGTGGCTTGGATTTTAGTTAAGCAGTATGCTCTTTTCTGTAACATTAAAAATAACATGCATATCCAGAATGACTAATAATTCATTAAATCCTTAATATCTAGTATCAGTATCAGATGAAATGTTTTTATTTAAAACATAAAAGTTTTAAAATAATTACAGATAGAGTTATTTAATCAACTGGATAATTTGTTTAGTCTAGGAGTCATCAGTAGAAAATTGACAAAATATCACTCATTTCAACCAGAGGCATCACTAGGTACTTAAAAGATTCAGGGCTCAGGCCCATAGGCACAGGAATTTTTGGCATTTCAGTATGTTATTGATCATGGTTTTCTGTTCTGATTCTTCAAGACACCAACTGGGATTTAGGGCACTGTCAAATAGGCTCCATGTGCCAGTGCCTAGTGACGTGTCTGATTTTAACTCTTCTACATGACAATCATTTCTTAAAAATCAAGGTAAAGATAAAACAAACTTACATAGAAAATTTAATATTTTGCACCATAACTTTTCCCTTATGTTTGATTAAAGAACTGACAATGTATGTTATTTAAATCTAAAATGTACTGACTTTGCATAATCTTTTCTTTTAATCATGCTCAGTATAAGTTTAAGCTTATTTAGGGTTGTAACTTATTCTGATATACAACCATTGTCGAAATTGAGTTTTTTCCAAATCTTAACTAAAACAAAATATTATGGATGCTGCATCAAACTTAGTGTGTAGAACCACTTTTTCTAACAAGAGTATCACTTATAAATTCCTTCTGTATATATTAATTTTGACTTAGATTAAAGAGTGAACAGAAAGTATTTATAACATGAAGAAAACTATATATGATGCAGACACTATTTATTGTACTACCTTCATATATTTATTCCATTATGTTGTTACAAAACTTGAAGTACATATTTCACTTTCAGCAATGAAATTATTCCCTCCAGGGTATTCAATCATCTTATAATGTATATTTTTACAAGAATAATAATATTTTTTAAAATTTTGTTTATTAAAGTTCTGAAGTTTATTAAAGCTATATAAAATAAGAGTGTCATGTACAATAAATACCAGTAATTCAATCTGCACACACTCATACTGCTGAATTTTGTAACTAATGAATAATTAAACATTTTTGGTTTTAGAATTTGGTAGTATGATTGGTTTTAATGACAGTTCTAGTTACTCTTACTTTAATAAATCATCTAATATGATGCATTTTTATGGATGACTACCCCATAGAACTAAACCTCTTGATATTGATATTTTAGTGACAAATATTTTAATGGAAATATTACAACTTTTATGTGATGACTTGTTCTACTTATATTTTCACAATACATACATGTATATATAGATATGTTTCTGTAGTTAAGATTGTTAATAATTCATTTTGTTTTCTTCAGTTATTTTGTTCCTATATTTTACAGGTAACAAAAAAAGGAAAAATTATGTCTCCAGCAGCCCATAAGAAACATTTACGCAGACAGGAACATAAGAAGCAGATTGATGAAATGTTAGCTACAGCAATTGTTCAAAAGTCACTGTATCTGGAACGGTTACACAAATCAGAAATGAGACGTCAGCTTTCTGACTTAACAAAAATTGAGCTAGTGGAACGAGTAAAGGTAAGAAACTAAAACAGAGGTACAAAATAAATGAAGCTAGGAAGAATTTGAAAAAATCGTTTCTTAATTAAATTGATTAAACTGATTAAAATAAGTAACATAACATAAAAACTTCCGAGAAGATATGTCACCTCCTCACAGAGAAGACTTTTATCTCTCATGGATATGCTTATGATATTTCTCTGCCACTAGCCTTGAGCTAACTCCCACCAAAAAATCAAGCATTTAATTTGAACTATGCTAGTGCATGATGACATTATCATTACAATAGCCCTCCACTGGTAAGAGGGCAACATAACCTTCTTGTGCAGTAACTCCTCCTAAGCACTTGTGCTTGAAATAATTTTATTCTTTTCCTTAGCATTGTCTTAAACAGATGTGTTTTTAAATTTTTTATTTGTGCTATTTAACGAAACTTAAATTTCTTGCAAATTTAATTGTTTCAATCCTTCTTTGTTCACTGACCCCCTTCATCCAATCCCATGCCTTATTGATACCATAATGTGGTTTTACACTTTCTCACACGGTCCAGGTAAGTAAGTACTTTAGTAAAATGTAAAAATAGGAAACTCATTAGGTTAGTTAAGGTTAGAATAGGTAAAATAAATAATAATATAATAAACAAATTTTCACGAAGCATGCTCGCAAAGCAGATCGGAGTAACTCGTGGGTAATGTAATTCGATAGCATAACGTGAGCTGCACGTTTTCCAAGTGATTTACATTTTATAATAGGACAAATTGTAGTTAGACATGGTTCAAAAAGTAATAAAACAATAACATTTAAGAACAAATAGATGTATACAGTTACAGGTTTAAAGATACTTAGTATAAACAAATGTAGTTTTGTGTTACAATTTGAAGTCATTGTAGAAAGAAAGCTAGGATAGAGAAAATAACTGATAAAATATAAAAGTTTTACCAAAAAAAATATTTTAAATGTATTTAGGAGGTTTTAGACATTTGTGTAAATGACATTTGAGAGTTTTGAGATGAAGAAAAGTATTTTTAATTTTAACATGAAAATCTCTTTGCACTCAGACTGGTCAAAAAAAGACTCAATATATTCACAGATAAATCTTTAGTAAAAAAATTTCATTAAAAAAAAAAAACTGATTTTTTATATACAATTGACATGTAATGTTTACTAAAAGACTGCCAAATTTTGAGAAGATGCACCTACTGTATTAAACTATAGACTATACTGAAGTAAAAATGATCACATGGTTAGTCCATGGGACAGAGCCTGTATTGAGAGATTACATAATCAGCTCAATGCTAAATGTGCAGTGCATGTACTGTATGTACGTAGTCTAGTCTAGTCTAGTTGGCTAGGCTGCGGGTGCATTCCAAATATCTTGAAGAGACTACTACAAAGTGTAAATGTATGTGATGTGTGCATAACAAAGTGTGAAAATACTGTATATGCCATTTGGCAGAATTTTACAAGAAATGAACATCAGCATTGGTATATCAAACTAAAACATTACAGTATTTTCACTGTGTTGTCAGAGGTCTCAAAAACAAGATACAAGAGAAAGGAATGATTCACACATTATGCTAAGCGAAGAGGAAAGTGATTCACAAATTTCATGGGAACCCAAATATTTCATCCCCTGTGTCACCCTCCTTTCTATCTCTTACCTCTGTGCTTGATTAGACCCAAGTCGTCTTCTGTGTTCAGTTTGGACTGTGTAGTGTTATTTGGCATGTAGTTTGTTTCTACCTTGGTACCCCTCTTCATTCAGAGACCCATAGCCTCCTACTCTTACTGGATGGGTCTGCCAACTTCTCTGGTTGGTGTATTCTTCCCTGGATATTGATGCTTGGAGGCTTTTTCACATTTTGTCACATCAGATTCGTTATCTATCTCACTCTCTTGCATCTCATTTCTGCTGACTTTTGGACAAGATCCTTCAGGTTGGCATTTGGACGAACCACATACATTCATCTCCCATTATCTTCATCATCTGACTGTTTTCTCTCCTGTAGGATTTTAACTCCCTATGGTCGCTATTCTTTAATTTACACACTGTCTTTGTGAAGGGTAAGTGCACTTTATTTTTTTTAACCCTCTTTCTCCTTATAGGATCCTGCCAGGTGGCTGGTATTGTCTTCAAAGGTATGCTTGTTTACAAAAATCTGCATCAGGTAAGGGGGTAATGAAAAGTGCTTAACCCATCCACCCTGCCTTTACCAGTGCCCACTGTCGAGATGGGGTGTTCCACAAGACCACTAGAGGTGTTCATGCTATTAAACTTACCCAATTGTCTGATCCAGATTGTAACATTCCATGAACTATCATGTAAAAAGGTAGCACCAGGGAAGTGGCTGCTCACTTCTTTGGCTTGTGCTTGCCAGCTTTTCAAACTAGGGTTTCACAGCCATCCATTGCACTGTCAACAGTAAAAGGCCTTACGGCAGACATCCAATGGGGATCCAGGCATTTCTCTGGGTCCTCACTGATTGTGTACAGCACAATACAGTGGGAAGTAGGGTTGTGGTGGTGGCACTGTCTGTGTTGTGTGGGTTACCCTTGAAACAGCTAGTGTGTCCTCCTCTTGCAGCAGGATGGGTTCATTACCCCCATTTCTGTTAGTTGAGTTGAGGTGAGATACACATTGTATGGTCTGATTGTGCCCTAACTACATGACACTTCTTGGCTCACTGACTACTTTTGTGCAGGTGCTCTATTGATCATGCTAAAATTTTGCCCATCCAAACAACACTTGGGGCTATTTTGCCTTTCCCCCACTTTGTAGCCCCTGCCATAGGGTGTCACACTCGATGTTCATCTAGGTTTAATATTTGCACTGGTCCTACACCATTCTAGCTATTCTATGTGAAGAGGTGAGGTATCATGTAGGAAGTTAACATTTTCCTTACCAGAAAATGTGTTTCCAAGAGATACTTCTTCACACCTTCCCACCAATCCTCTCCACTTTTAGTGCACTATCTTCTTGCCCCAATCTAAGAATGAAGTTATTTCGATTGTAAGTACTTAGAGGGAGTCACTACACAAGGAGGTTGTGTTGCCCTTCGATTGGTGGAGGGCTATCCTTGCCTGAGGTTTCATCATGCACTAGCGTAGTTCATGTGAAACACATGATTTTTAGGTGGGAGTTAGCTTAAGACTATTGGCATGCATATCTTTAGGCAGATGCACAAGGAATCAAGCTATTCTGTGTGAGAGGTCAGTATACATTGAAAATACATTTTCAGGTAATAAAAATGTTAACTTTTGTTAAACCCATTATAAGATCAGCATTTCTTCAGTGAGCAAGACACTCTTCTGTTTAATAATTATTGTGTCTTCTTTGAATATTTTGACACAAGAACTAAATTTGTTTTTAATAATATGTTGAGAAAATTGAAGATTTAATTTTGTCCTTAATGTTTTCTAAAACTATCCACATTTGTGATCAACAACCAAGTGACAACATTCTCATATTCACAGAGGTTATAAAAGTTAAACTCTAAAATTATTGATATGTTTTTATATACTGTTCACTACTAATAGATTCCATAGATTGCATCATATTAAGTAATTCTGTTTTGCCTGTAACAACATTCAGTATAATGAATTTACCCTCAAACAGTTGGATGTAATCACTCATTTTCTTTGCATTAGAGGCCCCAGCAGTAATTAGTAGGATTAGTTACAACATGACATATTTGTTTAGGTTTTATTATTAACTATAAGTATGTTAACCTCTTATTTGTTTTTCACTTTTCATATATAACTTACAACAAAACCTTTTGATTTAAGACACTGTTAAAGGATCTGCAGTTCTACTTAAAAATGATACTAATCTGTACATTTGGAGGAAGGCTCAACTGATGATATGATGAAGAGTGAAGTAAACTATCTGTTTTTTCTAACTTGAACATGATCAGTAATTCTAGTATTAAAGGCCCTTCATAGAATTATGAAACTTTTCTAAGGGAATATATTATCAAATATTAACACTATGAATCCTTCTCATAAAGAAAAATTAGCTTGAAGATATTCTTTAGAATTATGAAAGTTTATGTTGTAGTCATCCTTCTATCCCTCACAAAAGGCTTAAAAATTTTAAACTCTTTGAGGTCCTTCCAGAACTATAGTTACTTCTCAGAAATTAATCATGTGAAGTTTTTATGGTATCATTGATATTTGCTCAAAAATTAATTACATCTTGGGTCTTCCCTAATATCCTGTTTCTTTCTTGTACTCACAATTTATTAATCTTGCTGTTTTTAAAGTTTTTACAATAAATTGTTGTATCAGTAGCCGATATAAAGCAAAGTTCTAATTATGTGGTATCCAGGTAAAGTTG
The DNA here is from genome assembly GCF_000517525.1 of Limulus polyphemus. Lineage (NCBI taxonomy): Eukaryota > Metazoa > Arthropoda > Merostomata > Xiphosura > Limulidae > Limulus > Limulus polyphemus. The sequence goes on from NW_013669163.1 coordinate 11,472, forward strand.
AGTTAGTCTTTGAGCTATTGGATAGGTCAGTTTAATAACTAGAGAATTGATCACGATATTGCTGATGAAGTAATGCTAAAGCTCTCACTGACATAATTGTAATATTAAATGTAAAAATGAAACTAGACACAAAGTGAAATGCTAAATGAACAATCTTTATTATAATACTAAACACAAACACAGTATGTGTATTTGTTTTTCTTTAAATGGGTTTATTGTTTTAACTGGATTCTCTCAGCTGCTTCTCATCTCTTCCTTCAGGATTCTCAGACTGTCTAAGTCCAATGTTTCTAAATTCACAAGAAAAATTGCACTTAACCAGAACAACTAGCACTGGTCACTCTCAGTACAACATAAGGGAGGTTGTAACCCCTAGATATCATTTGAATGACTGCTGAAGGACACTGCTGTTTATAACCTTGCACAACATGCAGTACTGAACCAATATCCCTCTCCATAGTTATTATCCACTTGAAAACAAAGGCAGTGGAACAAAATCAACTTAATGGCTTTCTTGATTATGTTCCATGAAACCTGCACATATAAAGAACACATAACTAATACTATAATATTGCAAGATGGTAGAAATGCATGGTATATTCATGCACCACACGTATGCTTCATCCCTCAAATGTATGATATAGATGCTTCTCTGCTACACCAGTTCTTGACAGTAATCATAAATGTAGTTGCTGTTTGAATACAAGAATTTGTTTTTTTAGTTTAATTTTACTTGTGAAATATAACCAAAAATGCTATTATAAACAACACTGAAATGTTAAGTAACTGTAATGAATATTGGCGTGAATGTGTTACGTAAAAAGTTATCCTTGATATTCATTATTCATATTTTATGGATTATATAAAATTAACTTTTCTGTATTTTAAATGTAAGTTTTATTTTTTGTATTTTTAAGTGGTATGTTGAAATATCTGGTTAAAGAGTCATCTCTGATATTTATTACTAATGTTTTATGAAATATATAGAATTAACTTTATTTATTGAAGGCAAATTATATTTTAATCATTTTTGAGTTGTATGTTGAAATATCTAGTTAAAAAATCTAAACAAATTTAAGCATAGGTAGTGAATAGAATATTTATCTTATATTAGTCACTGTGATTCATACAGTGTATCTAAAACATAGTTAACACTTATTTTAGGATTTTTCTTTTTATTTATCATAATTTTTTTTTTCAGAGTGCTCGTTCACGGCATAAACCACAAGAAGGTAATTCACTGCCACCACGATCATTATCAGCTTGTCCTTCATTATCCTGGATCAGAGGGAAAACTTCCCCCACTTCCCAGCTGTCCAGAATGTTAGCTAGTTGCTCTCATCGTCCTTGGAACACTACTACATTCCCTAATGTACAGGATTTCTTGGATGAAGGCTCAACTGATGACATGAATGAGAGTGAAGTAAATTATGTTTTATTTAAATTGAAATAATAAAAATTCCTTTATATTAAACACTCTAAGTTCTTCTGGTTAAAGTAATGTACTTAGTATTATCTATGTAATTCTCCATTACTATTCTAACTAAGAAAATTTTGTAATTAGTTAGTATTAAACTTTTCAATAATACATTTTGTCAAAATGAATAGAATGATTACCTATAACACAAATATATACATATCAGTGAGGGGAACAATCACCCTGCTATGTACTTGGACATAGTTCAAATTAGTTTGTGATAATTTTGTGACAGATTTATCCTACAGCTTTCAAAAGGCCCCCTCATGGCACAGAGGTATGTCTGCGGATTTGCAACACTAGAAACCGGGTTTCGATACCCGTGGCGGATAGAGCACAGATAGCCCATTGTGTAGATTTGTGCTTAACTTCAAACAAACAAGCTTTCAAGAGAAGTTAATGGTCTGGAATGTTTTTTTTTATCATTTTAATAGAGCATATTAAGTATATTAGTATTATGTGTAGCAAATTCAACACATAGTGTTCATTGGAAATCCACAAAGCTGTTGGAAGTGGTATACAAATGCTTATTTCAAAGGTATATGGTTATTGAGTTATACTTCTTTTAACTCAGATGTGACTTTTGTTTTTACAAATTGGCCAGAATTCAGTGAAATAGGTGTCTCATATCTTAGTGTTTGACACTATGATAATTCACTAGATGGCTTAGTTCAGCCAAGTAATTAATTTTTTTTGTAAGAGACAAAAAACGTGTAAACTATATGAATAGAGCCATCATTAATTATCATCCAAAAATCCTTTTTTTTATTTTGTCATTGACTAAAGATACATATATTTTATAAATGAAACAAAAGCTACAAATATAGTTATATGTATATGTATATCTGTGTGTATTCTTATATATATATATATACAGTAATGTGCAAATTTATGAGAACACCTCAACAATTTTCATGTTATGAGATTTACACACAAAATAGTCTTTTATTTACTATAGAAATTGATAAGAAATTATTGCAAATTAACCTTACAGGAAACTATTACAAAATTAATAGAGAAATAATGTCTTTAAGTTTACTTAATGCCAATATTAAGTGTAATCATCTTTGGCAGCAATAACAGCTTGGCATACTGGTGGCACTGTGTCTATGTATTTGCTCAAATTCTTTGGTGTAATTTGATTCAATATTTCTTGAAGCTATATCTAGAGGCTTTTTTGGTACAATTGGAACTTTTGTCAAAGCATGGATTCCAGCAAATCCTAGATTTGTTTTAGGGGATTAAGATCTAGATTTTTGGCTGACCATTCTCTTTGCTGAAGACATCCTGTGCTTTATTTTTTGGCCAAATAAGCTTGACATTTCTTGGAAGTATAATTGAGCTCATTATCTTCTTGAAATATAACATTCTGCCCATTCAACCTCTTAACAGAGTATATAGCATGATGTGTTGTTGTATTTATGTTGACTCATGATGCCATCATTTTTGTGAAAATGACCAACACAATTTGAAGATATCACACCCCCAAATCATTACAAAGCCTCCTTTGTGTTTGTCTATTTGCACTAAAGCCACTCCTTCTTCAACCTCCCATTAACTTTTGCATGGTCATACCCACTATGGTTGTAACCATACACTTAGACCCTTCTGTTTAAAGCATCTTATGCCACTTGTCCAAAGACCAGCTAGTCTCTTTGTGCAGTAAGGGCTTTTGTGTTGCTGTTCTTCTCCAAAGGCCACATTTTTGCAATGTTCTTGAGAGTACTTCTTGATACTTTATCTATACATGACTTGTTAAAGCCATCAGCAAGGTTTTTCATTAATTTATTTTTCAGGGAATTGATTTTTAGATATCTAACATTTCTCTCATTGAGCTACTTTTGTGATATCTTCCCTTGTTTGATGTTATAGGACATTGGACATTTTTTTGTTTTACCAGAAAATGGTATTGATGGGATTATGTGATCTAAAAGTTTATTAAATAGCTATTTGTTACAACAGAGCTGGGCTTGTCCTAATAATTAGTATGCATGATTGTTAATATGAAGGTCCATGGTGTACACCTTGTTGCAGCAAAAGTACTCTCCACTTTTTTGAGCCATGGGTGCATCATAAGAGTGACTATCCAACCCCAACATTTGATAAGAGTAGCCCAAGAGTTAGAGATGGATGCTGTTGACTATCTTCCTTACTTCTAGTCCATCACTTCAAAATTAGGGATGACTTGTACAAATAGTCCTTTGTAGCTTTGTACAAATACCTGAAAAAAAAAAACTGTCACTGCATGCAAAGATTTATTAGATTAACCCATACACATTCCTTTTTGTTAAATTTTCAAAATAAATTGATTATTATTATTTTACTTAGATTAAACTTTCAAGAAATTTTCTTTTGATTATTAGAATATTTCACATAATATTTTGTAATTAAAGCAAAAATATTTTTTAACAAGGAAAAAATTACATACTTTTTTGATTTGTCAAGATTGATATCTTCTTTTATAGGTTTCCTTATTTTGGCCAGCCCCTTGTAATAGTTATGGAACTAAAAATTATAATTATTTTTGATTTTTGTTTGTTTGACTAATGTTCAGATCTAAATTTATGAACACATTTATGTATCCTATTATGGCAGTCCTCCTTATTTAGTGAAACACTTCAGGTATCAAGTGCCTGTATTTCATATTGCTGTATAAGGAGTTTAATATTACAAATCTTTTTAAATATCTTTATCAAATGTATAACATGTATTTTTTCATTTGTGAATTATTATAAGAAAATAGAACATCAGAGGCCAGCACAAAATAAAAGAAAGAAGAAAAGAAAACGTTTTTCAAAGGTAATGATTTTGAACTTATTTACAATTCATGCTTGCCAGTGACGTTATAGAAAACATTTAAAAAATAATTCAAGGGGCTCAAAATATAGTGAATTGTTGATCATTGCTCTGCAAATTTGTATTCGTTTGTAGTAACCTTTGATTATTTTCTTATATTGTATGTCATAACAAAAGGAACAACTGATTATTTTAATTTATAATATAAAAGATTTTTGATATGTTGATGAAGTTTCTGTGTTCTACTTTATAACGTAGCATTTTTATTAAAAGTTATGATATTTAAATCTGTGTTGGTTTTTGTTGTTCTACATGAAAGTCAGATGGTGTAAATCTTAAGGTTTTTCTTAGTTCATAGCAAATGCTACAAAATATTTTGAAGATTGAATGACACAAAAACTAAACTTAATGAAAATAAACATCAAAATCTCACATTTTTTAAAAGTCTAGTTTTGAGCAGCTACTGTGTATCAAGCATTATAAATATTGTGATCTGTTACATGATGTGAAGAATAGCAATAACCTTTTGATAGGAGATGCAAGCTGTGAATCTATGGAAATTAAAAGTTAATATGATCAGCAAACAGATCATTTTAAAATGTTATAGTTTTGTGCAGGACCTGTAATACAGTAGTTTTCATCCACTCTATAGAGTCAGTGGGGTTATAATGCTAAAAACTGGGTTTCAATACCCATGGTGGGCAGAGCATGGATGGCCCATTGTGTGGCTTTGTACTTTAAAAAAACAATAACAAACAAATCCACTCTATAGGTCTGAGATTCATTCCAAAAATGTTTTCAAAATTAAACATACTACTCAAGAGAAACAAATCTAAAACAGTCTGTTTGCTGCTTTTATTTAACTTTTTCTTTTTAATAATAATATAATTTTAAGATACATGAAAATATTTATAACAATACTGATGTAACAATAGAACAAAGTTTAACTATTAAAATATTAGAAAACCCATTAATACTCAGTTTTTTGTTATGTTCCAAGTTATGAGATACTACATGTATTTAAATAACTGCATAGTATACAATGTCAGTGAAATGAATAAAACACTCATTTTGGATAATTATTTTTTAACTTAAAATTAAACCAGGTTCTGATCAGAAAAAAACACGGAATGTCAAAACAGACCACGTACCATTATATGATGAATAACATGACATCAATAATATTCCACTTCTTGCATAAGGCTTGCTCCTCAAGCAAAGACGTCACCAAAGTTGAGTTTCATATCTTTATCTTTTTCACTCACATGCATAAATCTAAAGTAAATTCACTTATCTTTGAAAATAAATACTTTAATGAAGAAAACCTTAAAGTGACATTTTTGTCACTACAAATGAACAGTTTTTTGGCATTTTTTCTACTTGCCTTGAAATTTCCAAAAAAGAAAAGTAGAGGGGAGCTCACATCGCTGTCATTTTTGTTCATGTCTGACCTGTAATTGTATATCATAAGCAGTTACTCTAACAAACCCAAAAAAATTACAAAGTTTTTTCACTTAATTGGGATGAAAATTACCAAAGATGTAATTCAATTAACTCAGTATCCTGCATGAAGAGATGTGTACATAATATTACCTTTTACAGTCATCAAATTGGAAGAATTATGAAAACCAGATTAAAAACATTGGTACTCATTTAGCTATACATTTTAAAAACTTTTAAAGTTATGCTTCAAAAGTATATTATTACAAAATATTTATGTTTTATTATTATTACTTATATTTATAGTACCAAAAAAACCTGGTGTGAAAATGCAAAACTTTCTCTTCTTTTGTTTTTGATGAAATGGAAAGTGCTACAAGATCATGCATGCTGTTTTCTCCCATTTATTGCACTGTTTCCTTGTGTTTATATTTGTTGGTCCCAGATGTAATTGAAAGCTTGACCAGGTAACCAACTTATTTTTTTGGTTCATTTATATGTATTTTATTTTACAAATTTATTTATTTTTTACAAAGCTTGACATCTCTTTATTTGAAAATGCTGTTTTTTTTAATGATTTTGATGTTATTATGACAGTTTTTTTATTGCATGAGATTGTTATGTTTGATGGGATGTTTTTTATGACTGCGTTATTTTTATAGGTAATTTTGAACATATATAGACTTATGAGAATTTTGTACTTTATATATAGGTAGTAAATTCCCTTATGTTAGAACAAACAAACAAATACAGCACTTAATCTAGACTTTGGCACAGTTTTATACACAGATATTTGTTTTTATCAAAGAAATATAATTTGCTTTCCAATTAATGGTTCATCTACATGCTCTAGTATTTTCCCACATAATTTATTTTAAAAAATCGTTATATCTCAATTTAGAAGTTGTACCAATATGTGCAGTCTTTGGCATTCTTTGTTCAACAAATATGTCATTCTAACATGTAAACTAAATTTTAATAAGCACAGTTTTGAAAGATTTTTGTTTATTTGAAATATTAAGCTGGTAAAGATTATTGTAAGAATTAAAGGGGACTGTGATGATTTTTTTTTTATTTTGGAGTTAAAGAGATTAGATGGTGTATGTGTAAGTATACTCTTCTGAATAACTGGATTTGTTTAATTTATTACATATTTTTTTGTATATAAAACAAGTTTTTAGAATCTCTGTACCAGTTAAAGAGAGGCCAGTACAAGGCTGGGGAAGAAAATGGTTAGTTGAATCATTGTTGAAAGACTTCTTAAGATTCTCTATTGTAGTTTTATATATCCTTCTGTGGCCTTTGAGGATTACATAGATAAATGTCTATTGCTGGAGGAGGGAAGGAATTAAAAAAGCTCTTAAACTCAGTCACTTCAGTAAAGTTGTATATATGGTTTTAATCTTGGTACATATTCAATAAAAAGTACCAAAGCCTACCCCCTTTTTAATCTGTTGTACTGAGCAGGTTTCATTATGTGATTTGAAAACTTTTAATAATTAATGCATTTTAGTGCTGTTTGGGTTCATAATTTAAAAAAAAAAGGGCTCTTATATATATTTCTTCCAGTTTTTGTAGCTGGTCCAAGCATAATTGTGGTGCTCATCCTTTGATTTCATTTTAAGTTACAGTTTCATTTGTTGTTAGAACTATTTTAACCTCCAAGTTGAAATGGATTAAATATTGCCCACTTATTTATTAGCATAAATTACAGCATAGCAGGCATAGAACTAAATGAACATTGCAAAATCATCTGTCTGTAGGATAAAATTTGTAATATTAATAGAAAGAAGAAACGAACTTTTAAACAATGGAATAATTTTTCTGCTTTGCTCTTTAGGCATCCAAGAATGATACTATTCAGGCCATGGATAATACAGAGTTGAAACGGGTTGATCAGGTTAGTAGTACACAGTTCTATATACTAAGCTTTGAGGATTGAGATACTTTTTTTCACTTCAGAATATGTTATTTACTGAAATTAGTGAAAATGTTGTCCACTCCACAAGTTTTTTTTTCTCTACAATTAACAGAACTCCTTGCAACTTAATTCAATCTCCCAATATTATGCCGATTTAACTAGAAGATTACTTCAACAAGCAGCATCACCATACCTTCTTCCATTATTGTCTCAAACCTACAAGTGTGATATTTCTTCAAAGGCTAATTTTCGATCAAGGTCTGCAGGAGCTAAAAGAACAAACAGTGCTCTTCAAAAACTAAAATCTGTAGGCATTAATCGAGCAAGTAGTGCATCTGGGAGGCCAAAATCTGCACTTCGAAAATCATCAGAAGAAACAGACAGACAGCAAACATTTCCTTATGTTAATAGTGAATTGCAGAAAGAAAAGAAGGTAATGTATTCTTTCTTAGAGCCTAACATTAAGATTATTTTCTGGTTAATATTCTTTGAGTTTGGGATAAACATAACACAGTTGGAAGACAAGCATGATGTGTTGTAATGAGCAATAAAAAGGTTTTAAAAATATACTGGTACAGGTAGTTAAAAAGTTGTCCTGATTTTAAGGGTATGCATCATATGTTGTAATACATGTAATAATAAAGTATGTGTAAGATGTTTTAATACCTTATACAATAATAAAGATTGTATTATTTAATACTAATACTAGGATAGGAAGTAAGAAGGTGCTTGTATATGGGAAATAAATGTGCAAATCACTTTCAGGAATTGGGAATACAGTATACTCCTACAGGAATTGGGAATACAGTATACTCCTACAGAAATTGGGAATACAGTATACTCCTATTTTTTTCCTGGGGTTACAAACCAACATTTCATTAAGTTCAACATTAAAACAGTGTCTATCAAAGTTTCTAGGTTTAAAATTATGAGCATGCTAGAATTTAGATATAGGTTTTTTTAATTTATACAGAGTTGGCTAATTTGTCTACTTTATAGTTGTAAATGCTGCTATAGAGTTACTCTACAATATTTTGTCTTAACTTACTAGCTAAGATAGTTCCATTTTAATTATTTCACTGTTTAATTACTATATATTATGTAACTAACTTTTTTGTGTATTTTAGAACTGGAAAAAACATTTAAAGACAACTCCAGAAGTAGGTAGAAATCAATGTGCAGTTACATTACTCTTCCATGGAACTATTCAAAGGATGAAAAGTTGGTTCTCTCAAAAATCCAGGTATGACAAGCAAGAGGTTGTTGTGTTACAGCAGCATTGTGGAGGTCATCCAATCACTGTGTATAAAAATCAGCTTACTCCAGGAGGTAAGTGTCACTAACATCTTCAAATCAATGATGAGAAACTTTAGACCAATAACTGGTATAATGTGTGCCAATGGTTATTTTAAGTTTTAAGAGGACTGATTATCACTTCAAAATTAGGGATAGCCAGTGCAGGTAGCCCTTAAGTGGTTTTACATGAACTTCAACAAACAAATAAACAATTATAGAAACACAAAAACTTTAGTTGAGCTCTGTACATCAATTACAAAAAACATAAATGCTTCAGTTGTATTAAGTAAATCAATTACTACATGTTTTGATAGATTTTATACAATATTAGCTATAAGTTCTACTACTCAAACATTTAATAACTAAAAACGTGTACATATATAAGGAACTCAGCACATAGTTAATCAGAAACTACTACCTAATAAGTAATGCTTATTATTTGCAGGTACATATACTGCTAAGTAAGTAATAGCATCTTATAAGCTAGAACCAAATTTCAGCATAAGTACATATTGGTTAGGATTAGTTCATACATTTTCATGTCATATAATAGTATGTATTTAAATGTATAAACTTTATGCTTAGGTTTTCACATTGTGATAAAAACTTATATAGTTTGTTTAGTTATAAATTTTTTTATCTCTTTCACAGATGAGTTTACTTTCACTTCTCGTCGTCACATGGGATACCCTTACAGTGTTGTTATATTTGTGGATGGTCTCAGAGTTCTTCATTTGAGTACATGTTGTGAATATCGTCACAAGATAGGAACAAAGTTGGGTGGGAAACAAGGTCAATTTTCTCTGGTGAATGTGTATGGTAGCCATCCTTGTTTCAGGTAAAAAGTTTTATGAATAATAAAAAAAAAGATACATCTGTGGATTTTTAACAAAGTATTGATAATATTGTCATCTTATAGTTGGTAACGAAAAAAGAATGTGTCTTATTTGCAAAATCTAATAGTTATATATCTTGGATCCTAGTCATATATAATGTTTAAATTAACCCAATTGGTCAAATTAACTTGGTGATTAGGATATTATGCTACTTCTAGAACAAATATAATATGGACTGTGACTGTAATCCATTTCATTATATTTTCATGTACCTCTTTCTGTTATGTGGTTTCTTATCAAGATGTAACAAGGAAATGAAAAGTGCGTTATCTGAAATGAGTGAATGTTTTGATTATAATTGTCTTGGTAGTTTAACAGATAAGTTTTAGAGGGACAACTTCTTAATGGGTCCACTGTAATGTTTGATTGATAAGATGTTATGGGAGCCAGACATTGATAGTATTCACTAATTTGGCTTATTCAATGAACATTTAAGACCTTACATTATATGTTTTTAAATGTTAGATAATAACAATTAATAACTGTGTAAAATATCTATATTATATTTTATTTTGTTTTTCAATCCATTGAGAGCATAAAACTATCAACCACACCAATCCTATGAGGTATTCAGCACACACCAAGTTTTAGAACTCTCTCTATGCATTATTGTAGAAACTAACCAGATTCTTATGCAAGAGGTTAAATATCATTTCACAGTAATGTTTTTGTATTTAGATTAACTTAAGTAGAAAAACTCATGAATAAATCATACTTGCTTTTCCCACATCCAAATTAAATATCTTTACATGATATTCTGAATTTTTACCTATCCTCATCAACTATGCAGAGCAGTATGAAAGCAGTATCCGAGACAGCTGCTTGATTTAAATAAATCACTAAGCTAACTATGATTTAAAAAATAATCTTCTAAACAGCATCAACTATCAAGATATCAGCATAAAAGATATATATATATATATTTATAAACAAAGTTGCAGTTCAACTGTTCTTAAATGACCAAACAAACATGCATACAAGACATTTGTATCTATTTGAAAATTGATATTTATATTAAAATATGACCACTTTGTTAAGCCTCCCAGCTAATATTTGATTGGACTACTTTTCACTGTATAAACAATCTGCACTACTCATGGCAGTGATTCCTCGAGATGCTGGAATGTGTTTTTATTTGATTGTTGATATGATGTGAAATTTGATTCACAGGTTAAGATCTAGTAATTGTGCTGGTTCAGATATATGACCAAAGTCCACTGTCGTGCCCTATTCATCAACTTAGGACAATAGAAGGATGAATTGTTTCATTAATGTGTTGGAGGAGGCCTTGCCCATCAAGATGAAAATACATCATTTTAGGTGAACATGCCCACAAAAATGTTCAGGCATACCTTATATATTATATGCTTTTCTTAAGGAATCAATTCAGCGTAAAAATCGAACAAATTTCCACAATATTGTTCTCTACACTATTACATTACTGCCAGCATTTTGTAAATTGGAACAACATAAGCAAAGTTAAGTGACTAATGTGGTTTTCTCTATACCTCTGTTGTACTCCCAGTTCAGAAAAGCTCCCCAGTGGCACAGCAGTAAGTCTAGGGACATATAGTGCTAGAAACCGGTTTTGATACCCATGGTGGACACAGAACAGATAGCTCATTATGGAGCTTTGTGCTTAACAACAAACAAACAAATAAAAACCCAGAGAAAGGTGAAACAAGGCTTATAAGATCACATTCTTTCAATCATCCGTTGTCCATAATTTATTATTCTTTGCACCACTGAAGCTAAGCTTGCCTGTTTTTATGTAGCATAAGAAATTTTTGTTGGTTGTTGACTGCCATATGACAGTGTTAATAATTTCCTTTAAATGGTGTGGTTAATGATGGTTGGATTCTGACTAGTATTGGAAGAATCAGTCAGGTGGAATAAAGTCAAACACTTCTTGCAATAAAAGCTTGTCCAATCATTTTTTACTTCAGTCAATCAACATCATTTAGTAGCTTGCTATTACTTGTGATAAACATATTTCTTTTCAACTGCTACGTGACAACCTCTGAACAGCCAGTACAAAAAATGTTTTTTGGTAATATGCCCTTACTAGGTATGCACCCACTATCATGCTCAATTCAATGTCAAAGAGATTCTTGTCATGTTTTTCTCCATTGTCAGACTACCCGTGATATGACTACATTTCTTTATTTATAGAACTTCAGCATAACTTAACACCTCGCATTATCGGTATTTTGCATATGCTGATTAACGAATTGTTCTATAAGCATGCAAATGAGGGACTTTTAATAATGTTGCTAATAAGTATGAAAGTGATGTTGAAAATAGAAGCAGTATCTCTGTTTATAAATGTTACTTCTTGATATTTTATTAAGCATTTTAATATTTAAATCAAATTTGCTTCTGAAAATTTTAGATGCCACCTCGAAAGCCAACTGCTTTTATCTCGACCACGACACCCATCACCATGCAGTAAGAATAATGGCCGTTTCACATTAACATTAGCTGACTCTCAGAGACATATGGTACCAAAATGTCTAACCAGTGAAACTGCACCTTCCTTAACTCAGTTCACTGCATTCCCATCAGAACACCATCTGGATTCCAATAGGCATGGTAAGCCTTGATTGGCATATTTCTCCAGTTAGATAAAATATCTTTTGGTAGGCTCTTTTTGAATTCTTTTAGAATGATATAGACTTTTTTTTTTACTTTCTAAAATAGCAGAATTTGACATTTTATCTTCACATATTTTACAAGGCCTCTTATAGCATAGTTATGTTTTTTGTCATGTGATAACGATGGTTAGTTGTGTCATATATTTGGAAGTAATTCCATCCTTTTCAAAGAAGTCTTTTAAAGTGAAATAACCAAACAGGTGCATTATTTAAGATTTTATTCAATATGTGAAACCTAAGTTGCAGGATGAGACTTTATAATTGTTAAATTTGCATGATAATTATAAAATATTAGTAAATATCTAGACTATAAACTTTGTTAAATAGCTTATATATTTGATGTGTTTTTTGTGATTGCTATTTATCATTTATGTATTTAGAATACAGAATATATGGCAAAACTAAAATAATTCTAGAACTTTATCTTTTAGCTGAGGATGTAAATGTTAGTCAACTGGATAATGAAGATTACTCAACAAGCAGTGAAGTGGGAAGTGACAGCAGTGAAACTTCTATTAACAGAGAGCTAGATAATGGATTTCTCCATAAAATGGACAGCAATGAAGCTGAAAATAATCAATCATATAATGGAGATTACCACTTGGTAAGACATACAGTAAGTTTTTGTCAGCAAAATGCTGAATTAATCTATACTCTTCCTTTTTATACTAATTTGAAATTAAACTTTAGTGTGTGGTTTAATTCAGGTTATACAATGCAAACATATTACATTATGTAGAAAGCAATCACTGTGTTGTTATGAAAAATTTATAATATGTCACCTATTTCATTTCAGTACAGTATCTGCATTGTTGTTATGATTTAATTCATTCTTAGGAAACCAATTGTTTCAATGTTGTTATTGATAAGACAAAGCTTACTTCTGGTATATTAGGTTATGTTTTTCTGAAATATTTCTGGTACACTGCTGACGTAGTGCCATCTTGAGATTGTGTTATTTAAAATTCTAAGGAAATACCAATATTAATAAAGCTTTCACTTATTGGTATTAGGAATCTATCCAGTGTGAGAAATTTGGCCATAACTGATTCAGTAACTACTACTATAATATATGTTATTATACATTCTTTTTCTTTAATTAGAATTATGTAATCTAAAATTCTTTGCCTATAGGTCACTAACCTGATAAAAGTTATGCTTATTAAAATTTTTGGTTCAACCCTTATCTGTATTATAATTTTCTGTTAAGTTAGTGGTATTTTTTGTATCCAAAACTTGTCTCAGAGTTTTAATATTATTTACATATTGAAGTATAACTTCCTCATAGATAGTTATTCTAAAGTTTAGCCCCCAAAACATTCAATTAGAAAGAGTAGAAAGGTATACATATAAATAAAATACATACAAACTGGTTATATTTTCAACACCTAGAGTTATATAAGCTGTTTGGATAGCATTCTCTGTTATTGACCTAAATGGGGCTAATAAGAATTGATAGAACTTGAAACTACAGTCTTAGGTGGTTATGATTTGAGATCTGTTGTCCATTATGGGAAATATGCTTCATTTAACAATCCATATAACCACAAAATGGAGAAAACCCATAAGCTTGTTTTAAATGGGAAGTTAGATTGCCTTAAATAATATTTCAATTTAAAATAATATAAATGTGTTTAAGTAAATAAAATATAAACCATGGCTATTCTACAATTATTAGAACTTGATATATTCTAAATTATAACATCTTTCAGGATAATGTTACAATCTGTTGGCTATCTAATAAGTTTTCTTTATAGTAGTGATATTATATGTGACATCAGTTTTCTCATAACGGTGTTATTATTGGTATTTATAATTATTAAACACTAGCAGAGTACCAAGCGTTGCTCAGATGAAAATGGCTTTAAATATTCTGAGTTATTTTGATTAAATCAACCATATTAATCATGATTTCGTGCAAAAAAATCAAAATTATTTCTTTACCTAGCC